>NC_138372.1:17555317-17572800 GCF_054177405.1 Leptonychotes weddellii | reverse complement strand
GCCTGGGTGGCTCAGTTGGTTAAGCGACTGCCTTCGGCTCAGGTCATGATCCTGGAGTCCCGGGATCGAGTCCCGCATCGGGCTCCCTGCTCAGCAGGGAGTCTGCTTCTCCCTCTCCCACTCCCCGTTTGTGTTCCCTCTCTCGCTGTGTCTTTCTCTGTCAAATAAATAAATAAAATCTTTAAAAAAAAAAAAAAGAGTTTCACAACTGAACATGAGCTCCTTTAGTCCTCAAGACTCATTTGACAGATGAGAGAATGGGGCTCAAAGTGGCAGAGCTGGGATTCTGAGTCCGAACCCAGGTCTCCTGATGCCCACAGTCCAGTGCTCTCTTCATCACAGCTGCCTCCTTGCTATGCCCAGACTCAAAAAGTTGTGCAGACTGAGAACATGAAAATAATGTTCATGAAAGGTTATGCTGTGAAACAGCAGACAGTGGTTATCAAAACTGTCAACAGAGCCTCAGGAAAAAAGGTCTCTGTTTAATAAGACCAAAATTGGCTAGATGTTGAGAAACAAAATGTGTAATAGATGGTATGAAGAACAATTTAATATAGAGTTAAATTCGATGATCACAGAAATTTGATATTCACAAATCCTCAAACACCATAATTTATAACTAGCCCACTCATTCTGTTTGTTTTAGGAATAAAGGAAAAATTTCTAAACATATTTTTAAAAACAGAATTGGAAAAAAACAAAACTATGATCTTGTTCTTTAGTCCAATACTCCATATTATAAACTAAGAAACAGGTAAGTGAATTAAAACATTCATTTGATATATGATGCTCCAAAAGGAAAGACAGGTAGAAATATATGTAGGTCTTTGATTAACATCTAACTTAAAGAATGCCAAACAGAGAAGGGCAAACAGATTTGAGAGCTGTTGGGTTTTAAAATTTTACAGCAAAACTCTGAATAACTTGCATAGCATATTTACTGTAGGGTAAGAACATTTGAATTCCAAAAGCTCATCACTAAAATAATAGATCTTCATTAGACAATGAATTCACATTGTTCCCATTGATTGAGTGGTTACTATCAGGCAGGTATTAAATTGGGCATCATTTGTTCAAATATAAAGAGATGTCAAAATACAACACATGTAAACAATATGGGATCCCCAGTCTTCTTTCTATAAAGGTATATCATCATATGTTACGGTGACTAGCAGCCATTCAAAGTCCTTGGTCTACAGTTCTGTTTAATATGCTTTTTCTATTCTTGTGTCACTATTAAGTTGTTCAAATCTTTTTCAATGGGCAGAAAAAAATCCTTCCTAAAGGATCACAGTGTCTTCAACTTAAAGAGACATTCCTCCCCCACCTTTTAAATCTGTAGGAAAATGGTTTTTGCTTTTTCACTTTTAGTTTAAATGGTCAGGTTTGATTAATTCAGCTTGGATTTTGGCCTGTTTTACTGACTGCTGTACCCTCATAGCTAGAACAGGGCCTGGCACATAGTATGTACATTTGTTGAATGAATGAATGAATTATTCCTATGATCTATGGCTCATTACATAAGGATATATCTATAGAGAAGGATAAATATACATAAGAACTTTATACTTTGACTTCTTAATGCTTTTAAACTTGAAATAAAGGAAACCCCTGATGTTTACATCACTCAGCTGCTTGTGAAAAGCAATCTTCCATATATGTAAACAACAGCATGTGCAAGGTGTACAGTTATGCTAAGACTTGGTCATTAGCTTGGTGACAACTTGGGTGTTATCAGCTATCTCACATATTTCTCTAAGTCCCACAGCTCAAACAGCTAAATCGTAAAATACCACGAAAACTCAATTAAGCCTATATACACATGCTGATAATTCTCCTTTGTAAATTAATGATTTCTCCACCGAAATCATTTATCAAGGCAAGTACCATTCAGAATTAACATTCTAAGAAGAACCAGAAAAATGACAGGTCGTACACAAGTTTTGCTTAGGAAGCTGTGATTGTCACCAAGTTGCCCCATGAACCTGTTATCCTTCTCCCCCTCAGAGCAGCGAATTCAGTTTCTATTTAAAGGGACACTGCCTTTTTTTTTCCGGAAGAAAAAGAAAATTTTGAGTTTGGAAAAAAATCCCTTTTAAAAGGTTCGAAGGAAACTATCAGCTTAGAATGCTCAAAATAATGTTTGTTAAGAAAATGATCATCAGCTCCTGAGTTTGGAGCGGGGCCACAGGGCATGATTAGGGGGTATCGGCTTCAGCCCTCGGTGCCAAGTCTGAGATCCCGCAAGGGAAGTAGAGGGCGAAAGACCGGGCAACGTGGCCACCTGCCCAGTCTGCCGGGGACCGTGGGGCCACCGTCTGCTCCCAACTTTGTCAGCCTTTCCCCCTAGTGCATATGGTCCACCCGCCTCCCGATTCAGGCCGGCGACTCCCAGGCCAGAGCGGAACTGGGGGGCCAGCGGAGGCCCGGCGGCCCCGGGAGCAGCCCTCGGGGCCCGGCGGCTTGGGCTAGGGGCGCTGGAGGGGAGGGGGCCTGCCGCCCCTCCCCCCGGCGGGTCCAGGGAGCTCCCAACGGCGGCTCGGCGGCTTCCTCCGCCAGCGGCCGCCGCGCCCTCCCCGCCCGGACGGCGGCCCTCGCCACGCCCCGCGCCCCCGGGGCGCACCCCTGCGGGCCGGCCGGAGCCCCCCGGGCCGCGCTCCTCTGGAGAGCCCCCGGCGCGGGCGTGCGGCCTAGTCGGGGTTACATAACGGGGCCGGGCCCCTCCGCAGCCGACCGGGGGCCGCGGGGCCCGCGCGGGCGGAGGCGGGGGCGCCGCCGCTCACCTGCCGTAGATGCCCTCGGTGATCCGATTCCGCTTTAGGGGGCGGCGGAGCTTACTGCAGTCGGCGTTCCGCCGCTTCATCCTCCCGCTGGGGGGCCGGGTGCCCGCGCCGCCTCCGCCGCCGTCTCTCACCTCAGCCGCCGCCGCCGCCGCCGGCCCGCCCCGCGTCGGGCCTGGACTCTACCCCTGGGGCCGGTCACACAGACATGGAGCCAGCACCCGGGGGGGAGGGGGTGGGACGCGGAGGGGGGGCTCAGAGCCTCCTCCGCCTTCGGAAACAAAGAAATGACAATTCCGGGGCCCGCCCGCCCCAGCACCAGCCAGCCGCCTGCCCCGCCTCCTCGGCTCCGACGGACGGCCCCCGAGGCCAATCGAAGGCGTCGCTACGCCGCTGCCGGCCAATCCAAGGGCCCGCTGAGGCACAACGGACTCGAGAACCCGCCTCTTTGAAGGACAGAAGAATGCGCCAATCATTATAGTGTCTGTGTGCGTGCCTGGGCCTATCAGAAAAGATTTAAATAGAGGCTTATAAATAGGCCCTATAAATATAACATCCTATATTATGCCTTATTGCGAAGGCACACTTCATGACTGTTGGATTGCGTTTCATTGTATTATAATCCATGCTAGAGCATACCGTGCTATATTCATTGCCCGCTATCACTAGCACCGTATGAAATCGGGAGGCCTGGGTTTGCGGCATGTGCTGTTTTCTGCGCTGACATGTGCCCCAGTCAGTCGCGTCATTATGTAAGGGGTTCGCAGCATCCTCCCCCTCCGGGAGCCTCCGGGGTCAGCGCCGGGGGCCCTTTCTGCGGATCCTGGAGCGTTCGGCCAGGCCGGCCGCGTCAGCGCGCGACGGGGGTACGAATGACAAAGCAAACCCCACACACACATACACGCACACACCCTGCCAGCTCCCGGCGACGTGGTGACAGCGCGGCGGCCAATCGGAGGAGGCGCGGGGCGGGGATGCTACGGTCCCGCCCCCTGGGGGGCGCGTCACAGGGGGCGGGGCCGTGGGTGCGCGCGACGTCGAGCTGGGCTGCCGGGGGTGTGTAGGGCGGTGCGACCCTCTCTCCACGTCTGCAGGACGGGCTGTGCGGATGGCTCTGCGAGCACCGCGCCTGCTGCACACGGCGAGCGTTAGCGTCGGGGACGTGTCAGTGCTGTGCGAGGGGTCGATGCCGCGGGGACTAAGGGGAGGCTGCTCGGCGGCGAGGGCCGGGCTTTTCAGATGTTGGGACACCGGCCAGCGACCCCTCTCACCGGACCCTCCTAGAGCGCCGATTTTGTGCCAGGCACCGTGCTGAGTGCTTTGCATCTACTTGTCATTTACTCCTCATTAATTCCTTGCAACGTAGGTCTGGCAAAATCACATTAGAAAAGACAGCAAAGATTCTTTTAAAAAGAATGTCATTAATGAAAACTGGGAAGCTGTCAAAAAGTAGCTGAAGGGAGAAGAAACACCCATGGATCTCATCACCTTAACACGACCACTATTAGCACTCTAAATTTTTTCTTTCTTTCCTATTTTCCCCCATGGGTGATATCATTATTACTATTACTGCTATTATTACTGAAGAGTTGTGATCATACTAGATATTCAGCTTTGTATTCTGTTCTTTTGTGTGTGTATGTGTGAGTAAATTGATAGAAGTTTACTAAGTGAAGATACAGAAAAAGCTCTCAAAAGTGAGAGGGGTCCCGACAGGGTTGCCACTGAAGGCCTTTAGGGTTGGTCTTTTTGTATTCTGTTCTTTAATGTAAACATTGTCCCATGTTATTATGCATCCTCCCTAAATATTTCTGATGGCTGCTGAATCTCCTATCACGTGGCCATACCAACTTAACCACACACTAACAGTGGGACTGTGAGGTGGTCTTCCAGCACATTTTAAAAACTTCCAGGAAGTAGATGGTATCTGGTTTTGTCCTGAGTTGGGTGGACCTCTTCCTGCCCTGTAATCACCCCCTTAATCAACACCTACCCCAAGGAGGAACTTGTAATTTGTATCAAAGTCATCATTCTCATCTGCTGTTCTTCGTTATTTTATCCTGCTCACAAATCTTTAAAGATCCTCCAATGCCTGAAAGCCGTTCTCTTTGTTATGGCATCCAGAGCTGTCACACTGGAGACCCACTCTCCTTTTCCAGGCCTACCCAGGCCGGCAAGCCTTATCTACTCACTGTCCTAAAACCCACTGCAACCTTATCTTCCCTATAGCTGTGATGCTATAGGCCAAACCTGGGGCCTAGAGATGGTTATTAATGACTAGGTTTATTGATCTGGTGATGGGCTGGAGTAGGATGACAGGAATTGTCCCCTTGCCAAGAGCCCACAGTAAGACTGCCCTTCTCCATTCCCTCCTTCTGCCCCAGCCAGACCATCTCTTTTCCTGGGCCGCCCTAGCCCAAGCTCCTTTGGGCTCTAGTCAAGTGGCAGCCTTTCCCCTCTGAGCCCTCAGATGGCTCTTTGGGACCCTAAGGGCACAGGCCTGGGCAGAGGTGGGGTAGCCTCCTGCCTGCCACAGAGCCCCCCAAGCTCCCCATACCTGCACCATCAGTCAGGAACCAGGGGAGAGCAGTGGCCATTTTACAGATGAGTAAGACAGGGAAGGGAAATCATCCGTTCGTATTCAAAAGACCAAGGCCCAGCCAAGAATTCAGGGTTGTCCCTCCTCTTCTCCTGGGACGTTCAATGGGCAAGGGGTTGAGATTTGTCCTTGAGCTTCACCTGAGCTCAGAATAGCTCAGAAGAGCCTGGAGAGTGATCATCACATCCCATTTCACAAATAAGAAAACTGCATCCCCCCCTCTTTCAGTAGCTTCAAATCCCCTCAAGCCCTCGAGTCAGCTGCCCAGCTGCCTTGAACTTGGTTCCCATGCCACAGGAGTCACCGAAAAGTCTGGACGCTGGGGTGGCCACCTCTTATACACGTATCTGTGTCCCCCAGAGAACCCTGTTAATGGAGGATATTCATTGTAATGTTTAGAACAGAAACAGTTTAGAAATAACCCAGATAATCCTCAAAGGGGGCTGGTCAAACATGGTCACACATTCTTACCACGGAAGTCATGTGGCATGGAGAATGGTGACACGTAGCACTTACCACGTACAGTCACTGCTCTAAGCACCATATGCTCTTTGATCTCAACCTCACAACAACCCTATGAGGTAGAGATGTTACTGGTGCCATATTAAAGACGAGAAAACTAGCCCAGAGCAACTCAGTTCTTTGCCTAAGGTCGCACAGTAAGTGATAGAGCCCGGATTCAAACTCAGAAATTCTGACATCAGAGCCTGGGTTCTTAGCCACCCTGATAGAATGTTGTAGAAAGATATTCCAGGCTTGGAAATGACTTAGGATATACTGTTCACGGAAACAGCAATTACTCATTTTTGTAGGGGAGAAAACAAGGCCTAAATTCACATGAATAGGAAAAAAAATCTGAAAAATATACAAAAAGAAGAAGAACTGGTTTTTGGAGATATGGAAATCATGGGTGCTTTATGTAAACTTTATGCACGTCTGCATTTTCAGAGTTTTCTACAGTAAATATACCAACCCTGTGCAATAATAATTACTAACATTTATGGAGGATTTTCTACACATCTGACACTTACATGCACTTCCTCATTTACTCTTCATGACCGGGGTTCTCTGGGTGGCTCAGTGGGTTAGGTGTCTGACTCTTGATTTTGGCTCAGATCATGATCTCGTGGGTTGTGGGATCAAGCCCCACATTAGGCTCTGCACTGGTGGGGAGTCTGCTTGAAGATTCTCTCCCTCTGCCCTCCCTCCACTTGCATGCACTCTCTCTCTCAAATAAATAAATCTTAAAAAAAAAATCTTCACAACCACTCTATGAGATTGACACTGATTTTCCCTACTTTACAGATGAGGAAATAGATATTGATCATCATACCCAAGTTCACACAGCCAGTAATTTGTGGAGTCAGGATTTGAACCCAGATTGCCTGACTCCCAAGCTCATGTTTGTTGAATGAATGAACGAATGAATGAATGATTGACTTAGCCACAGTTTACCCAGGCGTGCCCAGAGCAGGATCACACCCTTGGTATGGACAAACTTCCAGAGAGGGAATGGAGGACTTACCTACGTCCTTGCTTGCTGCCCATGACTGAACTTTACAATGCCCGATGTGGACGGTATGGTGAGTATTCTTATGGAGTCCTGTTTTTACAGAAAATGCACGATTACATGTGAATTCTGTAGTCTCTCTGACTTGATTCGTCACACCTGGAGGAAGCCTGGTCACTTAGATCAGAACGTCACAGGCATGGCACCACTTGCCCACTTTCCTTTCTATAACCCAGCCGCCACTCACGCTTATGTATTCATTCTCACATTTGTAATAATTCTGTGAGGAAAGTAGAGCAGCTCATCTTATTTGACTCATTAAGGAAGCTGAGGCTGTGAGTGGTTTACTAAATGGAAGGCAGAATTGCAAAGTAGTTGACAGCATAAGCCGTGGCGTCAGAGGGATGTGGGATGGGTCCCACCCCTAGCATTTATTAGCTGTGTGATGTTGAGCGCTCACATCACCTCTCTGAGTAGCAGCTTCCTCATCTGTAAGACAGGATGACTGCGCCTGTACTCACAGGCTTGAGGGGAAAAGTAGATGGAATAATGTATGCAAAATGCTTGGTCCAGTGCTTGGCATTCCGGAAATGGCAGTTGTTATTTATTCAACAAATATTTAGGGGCACCTGGGGGGCTCTGTTGGCTAAGCATCTGCCTTCGGCTCAGGTCATGATCTCATGGGTCCTGGGATTGAGCACTGCGTCGGGCTCCCGGCTCAGCGGGGAGTCTTCTTCTCCCTCTCCCTCTGTGCACTTTCTCTCTCTCTCTCAAATAAATAAATAAAATCTTTCAAAAAACCAAAAATTTATTGATCACCTCTTATGGATGAGCAGTAGGTGCTGAGATACAACAATCAGAAGTCCCTGTGCTTGGCTCTGAGGCGGAGAGGGCAGGGGCAGTTTTCTGACAGGAGGAGGCTTTTAGGCAGAGGGAGAAGCAGGTGCACACAGTGCTTTCCCCAGCATTTTATCATGAAAAGTTTCTAACAGACGCCAATGAAGTTGAAAGAATTATACAGTGAAAAGCCCTTTACCTCCCGCGTAGACTCAACAATGAACATTTAACTATATTTGTTTTGTGATATATCTGCCCTAGATCCCCGTGCTTTCTTTCTTTTTTTTTTTTTTCTAAAGATTTTATTTATTTATTTGACAGAGAGAGAGACAGCAAGAGAGGGAATACAAGCAGGGGGAGTGGGAGAGGGAGAAGCAGGCTTCCTGCAGAGCAGGGAGTCCCATGCAGGGCTCGATCCCAGGACCCTGGGACCATGACCTGAGCCGAAGGCAGACGCTTAACGACTGAGCCACCCAGGCATCCCCCTCTGTGCTTTCTTGGACCAGTTGAGCTGCCTTGATGGTTTGAAGACAGAATGTCTGGAGCAGGAGTGCGAAAACAGGGACCTTTTGCAAGAGTCAGAGGGGAAGAAAGAACATTCCTCTTTTGACAAATCTGTTGGGAGAGGCCAAGTGTGGGGGATACCTCCCTTTATTAAAGAAAGCCTGTTTGGCAAGGAGCTTGGCCCTCTTGTCAAGCAGTCTGTCCCTCACTGGGGTAGGGGCAGGCCGCACAGGGGTTTCCGGGGTGTGGAACCAGCTGCCACCCACACTAAGTTGGCCCGAGGGTGAACACAACCTCCAGGCCCAGGGGCTGGCAGAGACTGAAAATCTTCAGTGTTCATCTGGCTGACCTTTGGTGCCCCTGGGCAGGTGGGTCTAGCTGCCTGGTTTACAAGGTGCTGGTACAGGACTCAGGCCAGCTAGGGTCATGTTTATTTGTCCCCCACACAGGGGAGCCCCTCCTTATGGAAACCCAGTTCATAAGAAGTGTTGATGGCCAGAAATCAGAACCAGGGGGTGACCATGAGGGGATGGAGACTTCTATCTCTGATCTCTAGCAGTCAGGGTACCTTCTCTCTATTGCTACTGTTGAGAGGGCAGAGGGCTGGGAATCCTATGTTCCTAGACTCGGAAGAGGACTTAGAAGTCGTCTGGGCCACAGTTGTGTGGTTAAACACCCAGTTGCTCAATCCAGGCTTTGGGTCTGGGTTAAATCCAGGTTCTCCTACTTATTAGTCCTGTCACCTTGGACAAGTCACGTAACCCTTCTGCACCTCGGGTGCCTCATTTGTCATAAAAGGCTAATAGTACCCACCTCCCAGGGTCATTAACTGAGTTCATACACGTAAAGTGCCTAGAACATTGCCTAGCAATGGTAAGTGCTTGGTAAGTGTTAGCTCCAGACAGCATCTAAAGCAAAAGGAGCTGGCGTTGGTGGTTTGCAGCCATTTTTCCCCTATGCATGCATTAACATATTGGGTTTTTATTATTTATTTTTTACGAAAATGGGAACATACTGTACACACTGTACTACAACTTGCTTTTCCACCCAATAGTATATCCTCTGTGTCAGTTTTGATAAACCTTAAAAGCATTTTCCTCTGGATTTTTCCCACATATGTTCAGGACCATGATGTTGGTGGCAAGATGTGTGTCCTGTAGCTTATTTGCCAGTCCCCTACTACTGGACATTTAGGTTACTTTCAATTTTTTTTCCTTCTGCCAATAAAGCTGCGCTGAGCAAGAAGTGACTGATGTCAGCTGGCTGTATGACCTTGGGTATGACCTTCTGGTGTGAGTTTCTTCATCTAAAAACAAAATGAAAAGATTCTTCTGGGTGATTAAAATCTCCAGCAAACTGCATATTGAATCACTTCCAAGACATCGCTGACAAGTAACCATCAGCTTCTGTTTGCATTCCGCTAGGGACAGGGTGCTCACTACCTCAGGAGCAGCCTGTTTCACCGGACAGCTATAATGGTCAATAAAGTATCCACCATGCTGGGCCAGAATCTGCCTCCCTGCAACTCCTAGTCTAGTTTTATTATCTGAGGCCCCATAAATTCAGTCTATACCCAGTGGCCAGTGGCTGGGGCCAATCCTTCCCTTCCTTCCTTTCTCCCTCTCTTTCTTTATGCTTATTATAGATCAGACCATCTGCTAGGCACAGGGATGGGGCTCCAGAAGTTAGCTGCAGGGTAGGAACTGGAGCCCAGGTGCCCTAAGTCCCATTTCAGGGGACTGCCCCTGCTGTGGGACAGGGGTCCTGAAGCTGGTGGTCTGCCTCATGCCCCAGGCAGAGTCCTGGGTTGCTCTGTGAGGAGGTGACCAGAGCTGGAGACAACTACAGCCTAGGGCTGGAGCAGGACCCCACCAGGTTTTTACTAGAGCTGGACCCAAGCCTCCTTTCTTTTCCCCCACCTACCCTTAAAAGATTTACAAACAAGTAGATTTAAGTACAGATTCAAACATAAATAATTTCAACCATGTAACTCGGAAGAGTTAGTTCCCCAGGGGCTCTGTCTGGATCTTTCTCAGGGCTTAGTGTTGTTCTTTGCTTTCATTCATTCATTCATTCTCATTCAATACATTTTTATTAAGAGCTCACTGGGTAAGGTCTTAAAGAGAAATTTTGCCAATCCAAAGCCCCCTCTGAGACTCCGTTTCCCCATTTGTAAAATAGGAGTGCTGATCCACTCTCTGCCTTGCAAGGATATGGGGAGGGTAAACTGAAGTCATGAGCAAAGGAGGGTTCTTATGTGTGGGTGCCCAGTGAACGGATGCCCTCTTTGAAACTGCGCACAGTGCCCGTCCTAGAGTAGGAATGCAGCAACTACTTGTTGAATGAACAAATAAGTGAGGGACTGAATGAATGAGTTAGTGTTGGAATAAATGCATCTCTTCCGCTCCCTGTCACAGTCCCTCTGCTCCTATGTTAACTCCATCAACAGGCCAGCAAAACCAGCCTTGCAGCTGGAGATAAGGCTTTTGGCGGGTGTCTCCCCTATCACTCCTTGGAGTGGGGGTGGGGGTAGAGGGGTGATGCCTGGTGCTGGATGCCACACAGACACGGACAAGGACACAGGATGGGCTCCAAGTACCCACCATCTATGCGGGGCTGCCTGCCCCTGTGGATCCTAATGCTGCAGGTGGCTCTCATTGTCATCTTCTTCTTTTTCACCTCCTTTGACACTTCCTCACAGGATCCGAAGAAGCTCATGGGGAACTTTCGAGGTGAGTGTCCAGAGGGGGGTGGTCACAGAGGCAAGTAGCAGGAACAAGGGAAGAGGAGGTCTGTGGTCCTCCAGTGGCTGACATGTTTCTTTCCACAAAGTCTCTGAGTAAATGGGTTCCCACACCTTCTCCCATAGGTTGCGCAGAGACCCAGCCAACAATGTAGGCTCCCCCTTTAGGACCAACGTGGACATCTCCTCTTCCATGAAGACTTCCTTGATTTGTCAGGGCAGTGAGGGGCCTCCTATTCTGTATTTCTAGAATTTCCTTTGCCAAATGGTTTTCATAAGTCTCTGCTTCTCTGTCCTTTCCTCCCCTTTCTCCTGAACAGCAAGGAATTTCACGTTGTTTGGCTTTTAGTTTTTATTTCCTTTTCTTTTTTGGTCTCTCTTGCTCATTTCTGTACCACCCTCCTTTTGGTAGCTTGAGTCTATTGCCCCTCCCCCACCCCCAGCCTTCTCCTTCTCACTCATTGGCTGGGAAGTCTACATTCTGTCTGCAAATCCAGAGCCATAAGGTATGGCTGAAGAGGAGTGTAGGATGGTTGTGATTTTATATGCAGCTAAAAATATTCACAGACTGTGATGAGAACAACTGTAAACAAGACAGATATCCACAGTGGTGTGGCTTCTGCTTTTTAAAAAAAAAATTGAGATGAGTTTCAAGCATCTCATTGGGCCGATATCTTATCTATGATAATGGATGGTCCTCCTTGAGTGTCCTCCCTGAGACAAAGCTGAAGCTCTAGTCTGGTTGAGTGCCTGCTTCTTCCCGAGTGATATTAACTGACTAGTTAGCTGAGAGCAATGGAAAAGCATCACTGGGCCCTAAGCAAAAGTAAGTAGGACAAAGAGATGACTTGGGGAGGGAAGCCTCTACACCACTTCAGGGGCTGGTCCAGAGAGGGGCCCTTAGCGCCTGACGAGCAAGGCCTAGACAAATTTAAGTTCATTTCAGTTTACTTTAATTCTTTTCAGTCCAATACAATATAATTCAATGCATGCATTCATTCGCGCATGTATTCATTCAACCCTGTATTACATCCAGTGGGGGATCTAGACACGTGCTAATCAGAGCTAATATTTATTTTCTCTTCCTAAGTATCAGGCACTATTTAAATGCTTTATATTGAACCCTCACAATAATCCCATGAGTCGGTATGATTATGATCTCTGTTTCTCATATAAGGAAATGAGGCACATGGACGTTGAATAATTTGCACAAAGTCACTCAACCAGTGATAACACAGCAAATTTAAACTCACGCAGCCTGGTTTTAGTTTCCATGCACGTAACCACAATGCTTCACTGCCCCGTTTTACAGTGAGCTTGAGTCACCTGTCATATAACCAGTGGGTATAGGAGCCAGTATTTCAACTCTGTATGTTGGCGCCAGGGTCCACATTCTTCACCCCTCTGCTATGCTGGTAACATAGAAATGAAGTGTCCTCAGACACTCACTTTACATGGAAGCACAGAGGAGGGCCCATAACCCAGGCAGGGGAGTTGATGGTGTCAGGGAAGGCTTCTGGAAGGAAGTGACTGACCAGCCACGTCTTGGAGGCTTGGTAGGAATTAACCATGTGAAAATGGATCATCAGCCAGAGTGAGAGGACAGCAAGAGCTGGTGTGTGCACTCACTGGAGTGGACCAGGTTAGGGTTTAACATCGCAACACTGGAGCCCAAAGAAGGCAGTAGGGCATGGTGGACCCACTGGGTTGAGTAAGGAGCTTGACCTTCATGCTGCTGAGCTGATAGGAAGAAGCAGGGGTGTGGTGAGTTTGGGTTCAGGTTGTGGAGAAAGCCATTCCTGGGCTAGTGGAGGGGTAGGGGAAAGGGCCATGACTTGAGGTGGGAGACCAGTGTGTGGGCTTGTGTGTAGTATGGACCAGAGGGCTTCAAACGCTTCTGATCACATACACCATTTTTTAAGCACGTACCATACCTACATGTCATCATCAAGTACTGCTGCGTGAATATATTTTGTACATTATAATAATACACACAAATTAGAAAATCTGAAAGAGGTCAAAACAAATACATAATATTTTCAAATTACTGATTGTGATGGTGCCAATCAATCTCAAGGCAAGGTCCATTGTTTCCATTACTGAGAGTGGATGTAAATCCATTCCTAGAGTCTTCTTGATAACTTCAAATTCTCCTGGTTGACTTCCTGTCAGATCTAATTAGACTGACTTTTTTAAAACCTCGAATGTGACGGATGAAGAGTTTACACAAGAAATATCACTCTGCCCTTTTTTTTTATACACTTGGCTGCCATTATGGTTCTGCCTTCATTCTGTGGTTTTAGGCAGGCGTTGTTCAAGCCATTAGTCCATTTTGTAAAGGTTAGTTGAGCTAAAACTAGGTTACCTTATCTGTCAATTCACTTAATCTAATCCAGTCCACGTGAACTCAATGTTATTCAAACCAGCCAATTCCAAAAAGACATTTTTGAGGCAATCAGCATGAATCCGGTATGACATACAGGAATTATTGTTAGTTTTGTTAAGTCTGATAATAGTATGGTGGGGTTTTTTTTAAGGCCCTATCTGCTAGAGAGGTATATTGAAATGAAGCAATGTCCAGGGCTTGCTTAATGCCAGTCAAAAAAAAAAAAAAAAAAAAGGAAAGAAGTGGAAAGGATAATAAAAACCAGATCAGCCCCGCGTGGGACAGTCATCAAAGCTGGGAATGGGGACATGACATTCACCATGCAACTCTCTCTGTTTTTGTATATGCTTAACGTTTTCCATAATAAAGAATTAAATTTAAAATGAAAAGCAAAAAAAAACCCCTGCCATTCACTGCACCATGATGAATTTGGAGAAACACGTCACCCTCTTCCCAGTGGCCCAATATTCCCTCAGGACTCCTTCCAAAGCTAGGAGCCTAGAAACTGTCTGACATCCTGAGTGAGCAGAGGAGGCTCTTGGGTCAATGTGGATCTTAAATACTTGCAGAGCTGCAAACTTCACCAAGGCCCTTTGGAAGTAGGATAGCCTAGATCAGTGGTTCTCAAAGTGTGGTCCCCAGGATACCACCTCAGCCACTAACAGCTCAGGAATGTGTTAGAAATGCAGATTCCCAGGCCCGGATCCATACCTACCGATCAGAAATGTTCAGGGTGGGTTTTAGCAAACTGTGTTTTACCAAGCCCTCTAAGTGACTCTTAACGCACACGAGAGTTTGAGAAGCGTTCAAGGCAGACTGATTCAAACCCTGCCTCTGCGCCTTCTCAGCTGCGAGATCTTGGGCAAATTATTCCACCTTTCTTGCCCTCCATTTCAACCATGTCACGTGACATGGGTCACGGGACATGGGTCACGGGACATGGGTCACGTGACAATAGTACTTTTTCAATTTGTTGTTGAAAGGTTTGAAAGAACGAAAACATATACAGACTAAGAGTATTCACTTTCATTATTAATAAACTTCAATTTCTTATATTTTTATAAAATCAAATAAAACTAGAAGGGCTCATATCTTCTTCCAGCAGCCCCTATGGATTGTCTGGAGCATCTTCTGAGGTGTGTGTTCCCTGCGCTGATGACCACTGGTCCGCACCGCCAGTGATGAGGCCATATGGGCAGGGAGAGCGAAGGAGACACAAAGCGTCAAAATATTCAAGAGACAGCTAGGAGATCAAACGAGCTGTACCTGGTGGAAGTGAAGGAGGGGTTTAAGGATGGCTTCAGACATGAGCTTTGGTATATGGAAGTGCCAATTCCTGAGACAAGAAGCACAAGGGGAGGAGCAGTTTGGGAGGTAAATGAACATCGATATATTCATTCTGGGCTTGGGGTTGAGGTGCCTATGAGATGCTTAGGAGAAGCAGAGTGTAGCAGCTAACTATTGCTGCATAACAAACCACCCCCAAACTTAATGGCTGAAAAAAGCAACCATTTAATTTGCTCATGATTGTGATTAAGTGGTTCAGCAGAAGAGTCATAGCAGTAAAAGAGGATAAGCCCTAATGAGTGGGTGCTTTTCAAATCTCGGCTTGTAACATGTTGACTAATGTCGCATTGGCCCAAGCAAATCACAAGGCCCAACCCAGGCAGGACGGGTCTATACTGGAAGGCGTGATTCATCGGGAGCCATTACTGTAACAATCTGCTCACAGAACCTGCTCTAGGAATGCCACATTGGGGAAACATCCTGGACCCTGCACTGTGGATACTACCCAGGTCCCCTCCCCTGCTCCCCAAAGGGAGGAGAGCTACCAAAAGACATTTCCACGGACATGTAAATACAGTACCCCCAAATCCTACAATGTTGCAATCCCCCTTGATTGGGACATCCCTTTTTCCATTCCCTGTATGCTGTAGGGGTGAAGGCAGGGTGGGAGTAGAGGCTACTGGGGAACAGAAGTCAGCCTAGGGCTCTGTGGTTGGTCCCAGTCTGGGGCTGCAGAGGTCTTCCCAGTCAGCAGTGGGGAGAACAGTGTGGAAGTCGAGCCTAGAGCCTAAGGGCCAAAAGCTGGTTCTGGCTTCAAAGCTGTTCGTGCTGAAGTGTCTGCAGGCCAAAGGAAGGAGGAAAGGTGGGTGGAAACACAGGGGCAGCCAGGCCAGAGGAGGGGGGAACGGTCTTGCCCAAAGTCACACAACCAATAAGTGGCAGACACAGGATAATAGCGTCTAACACTGTGTATCCAATGCCAGGCTAAGTGATTTGCACGAGCCAGTGAAAATGTTCATGGCGATCCTCTGAGTGGGTGCCATTGTTTCATACCCATTTTACAGATTAGGAAGCTGGGACACAGAGGTAGAGCCAGGCTCTAAACCCTGACAACCTGACTCAGAGTCTTCACCATTACACCCTGTGTGCTGTGTGGAAAAGCATGATGCATCGTGGTTAAACCCAGACGGTCAGCATTCAGATCGCTCACCATTTGCTAGCTGTGTGACCTGGGCTAGTTCCGGCGCCTCTCTGGGCCTCCCTTTCCTATCTGTAAAAGATGGATAGTAAATAGTATCTACTGCATGAAGTTGTTGCAGGTGAAAGCCATAAGGCACTTAGAATGGTGCCTGGTGTGTGGAGGGCATCACGCACGGGCCTGCTGTTGCCAATGCTGGTCATCATTGCCTCCTCTCACACCAGCGGGCTCTCAGCTTAGACCCTTCCTGCAAGTCGTGGGGCTTTCATAAAATTCTCCCGAAGGCCTGTCTGAGACTGTAGAACTCCCCTCTGGGGCCCAGTCATTGGGACCCCTGTAGCACATCCACTCCTTATCACCTCCAAACACCTTAGAGTCCATTAGCCTATCAGCCCAGCAGCCGATGTGGGGTGCAGCGCAGAATCTGAGAGGGGGAGGCTAGCACCACTGGGGATGCCCTGAGCTGGGACCTGGCCCTGAAGTGGGGGTCCCAGTCCTGAGACCGAGGAGGAGTTGGAGGGGGGCCTAGAGCTCTGGGAGGCCAGGAGAGGAAGCAGGAGGGTGCAGAGAGTGAAGAGAGGCCTGACATCTAATGTTATTGACTCACCCATTTGGGGCGACTGGGCTCTGTCAACAGCTCCAAGAAACTGCCCCCCCCGACTTCATCCCATGGGGTGGAGTACAAATATCCTCCCTCAGGGAGAGTGTGGGGCCTTGGGGAGGAAGGCCCCGAGCTCCTCCGCCTGACAGCAGTGACAGGCATGACAGCTGTGCCTGATAAAGCCCCCCAGCCCAGATCCTCCGACTCTCTGCCCTATCCTGGTTACCCCCCTCTCCCCACCCATTGATCCTCTCCTCAGAATATGCCAAAGCTGTAAGGGCCTTAGAGAGTACCAAGTCCAACTCCCACATGTTTACAGAGAGAGAAATTGAGGCCCCAGGAGGGTAGGGGACCTGCTTGGGGTCCCTTAGTGAGGTGGGGGCAAATAAGAGCAAGAAACAGCCTAGCCTGGTGGAAGAGCACTCACTGTACCTGGAGTTCAGAGCATGGCTTTGCTGCTAGCGTGCTATGTGGCCTTGAGGAAGTCACAGGCTCTCTCTGGTCTGCTCCTGTAAAATGGGAGGAAAATGAAAGGCTCTCCCTACTCATGGGATCTTCAATAAGTCCAGACCCTACGCATATGGCGTGGTTGCTAGATGGCATCTGTGTTTGGTTTAACAGCGGGACTTAATACGAGATTGAACCGGGGCGCCTGGGTGGCTCAGTTGGTTAAGCGACTGCCTTCGGCTCAGGTCATGATCCTGGAGTCCCTGGATCGAGTCCCGCATCGGGATCTCTGCTCGGCAGGGAGCCTGCTTCTCCCTCTGACCCTCCCCCCTCTCATGTGCTCTCTCTCTCTCTCTCATTCTCTCTGTCTCAAATAAATAAATAAAATCTTTAAAAAAAATACGAGATTGAACCGGAATACCGATTGTTGGGTGTGCGGTCTCCAGTGGGCCACAGGCCTTACCACTCCCAAAGATGCACTGTGCCTTTCACACACATAGTTTCCTGCCTGGCTCCTGAAGGAATTTGAGTGATCCCTATACAAAATGTGCCCTGTCACCCCCACTCCTAAGAGGATGTAAGCAGGAGACA
>NC_138372.1:17522682-17554817 GCF_054177405.1 Leptonychotes weddellii | reverse complement strand
AAAAAAAATACGAGATTGAACCGGAATACCGATTGTTGGGTGTGCGGTCTCCAGTGGGCCACAGGCCTTACCACTCCCAAAGATGCACTGTGCCTTTCACACACATAGTTTCCTGCCTGGCTCCTGAAGGAATTTGAGTGATCCCTATACAAAATGTGCCCTGTCACCCCCACTCCTAAGAGGATGTAAGCAGGAGACAGAAACATTGCCTGCACCTCTCTCGCCCCATGGCAGAGAAGGGGCAAGAAGTTGAATCAATGCCATTTCTCACCCGCTCCCCAAGTTCCCAGACCCTTTGGAGTCTCCAAACTCCAAAGACTCGTTCCAGACTCGTTGGAGTCTCCCCCTCGGGGGTCTCCAACGTCCTGGTGTGATCAGATTGTTCTGGAGGCATCCATACCCACCCACATCTCACACGCAAGATCCTGTGCGTTTCTCAATGAAGGTGAATTTAAATGTGACTTGAAGGGGCTTTCTGAGACTTTGGAGCGTTCTGGAAAGGAGTGCTTCCTCATTGTTATCAGAGCCAGGGCTGGAGGGGGAGACCAGGTGGGTTCTTATTACCGTGATGGTGAGGATGGTGGTGGCAGGAGGGGGAGAACCACCATTTCCCGAGTGTCCTCCCTGCGCCAGGCGCCGTGCCAAGCCCTTGAACAAAATCTCACCTCCTTCAGCTCTCCCGGCCCCCTCTGGGGTGGGCACAATTGCCCTTATTTAGCGGATGAGGAAAGTAAGCAACCTACAAGTCCACACAGCTATGAGGTTGAAGCATGTAAAACGCCATTTTTATAGGTCAAAAATGGTCAAATGTTGGCAATTTTAATATGGTTTAACCTGATAGGGAAGGACAGAGCTGGGATCAAACAGAACTGTCTAAACTTGAAGTCTGTGCCATTTTTCGTCTGTGTGTGTGTCTTGTTTTGTTTGTTTTTGTTACTGTCTGCATGCTGGTTGTAGAAAATTTAAACACCGAGAAAAAACAAGTAAAACCCTCCCAAACCCAGAGATAATATCATGGGGGGACAAATTCTTTCAAGTTCTCTCCCCAGGCATTTATACATGGGAAATAGTTGGTGTTTGTTGATTAAACAGTCTTCCTATTCTGAGCAATTGGGTGCATTGTATCATTGTATTCCGGCCACCAGACGGAGAGTGTGATTATTTTTCCCATTTAACAGATGAGAAGACAAAGAACAGCTAGTGTGGTAGTTGAAGGCACAGGCTTCAGAGCAGATCATCTAGGTTTAAATCTGACTGGAAGAGCTGGGGCAAGTTACTTAACTCCTCTGTGGCTCAGTTTTCACATCTGTGAAATGGTGATAAGAGCACCCACCTTGAAGGGGGTTTGGGAGAAGGAAGCGGGCTGGTCTGTGTGATGTGATTAAAAGCGTGTCGCTGGGGCTCCTGGCTGGCTCATTCTAGAGAGCATGTGACTCTTGATCTCAGGGTGGTGAGTTCAAGCCCCACGTTGGGCGTAGAGATTATTTAAAAAACAGCAACAACAGTGTTGCTACTTGAGAAGCACTTAATAAATGTAGGCTGTTACTACAGCTCAGAGACATTAAATAACTAGATGAAGCCACACAGCTAGAAAGTTCCAGATTCCTGATTTTGAACCCAAGTTTGTCAAGCCGCTACCCATTTTTCAAACTTGGAATTAAATAAAAGTGTCCACCCTTTTCCTTTTGCTGGACCTCTCCCTGCCATCATCAGGCAAGTCTCTCGCACTCACCTGCTGCAGCAGCCCCTGAACAGGGTCCAAGGCTGGAAAAGGTGAGGGTCACTCAGATGGCCCTGGTGCTTCCTGCCTGCCCACTGGGTCCCTCCCAGCAAGTGACAAAGGGAGAGATCTGCGTTCTGAAAAGATAATTTGGTTCTTACCAACAGAATCTCTGAGCCTCCTTTGGCCCCTCTTTTCTGGGCCAAGTCATTGGCGTCTGTACTCTTACTTTCTCATGCACATGATCAGGTTGAATCTGTTCCTCAGTAGCCACAGTAACTACCTTTACTGGATGTCAACTGTGTGCCAAGCACTGGTCCAGATGCTTTACACATGTTCATATCATTAAGTTTAATAATAACAGTTACCGAGCACTCACTAGGGGCCAAGCCCTGCCTTTGTGCTTCACCAGCAGTAGCTCATCGAATCCTAACCCCAACCCTGCCTGGTATGTATTGTCCGCATTATTCAGATGACAAGACTGAGGCTCAAAGAGGCAAACTAACTTGCCCCAGCACTCTTTAATGATCTCTTCCAGCTGCCATCCCATAAATTCATACAGAATGTATGTAAATTCTAATTCTGTAAGCTCTGTAAATTCTAATTTCTAACTTTCCATCTTGTCTGCTTCTCTTGCTCCTTCTCCATATCTGCTCCTGGGCAGTCCTCCAGGATGTGACCATCATGGCGGCCCTTGGCTTTGGCTTCCTCAACTCATCTTTGCGGAGATATGGCTGGAGCAGTGTGGCCTTCAACCTCTTTTTGCTGGCCCTGGGGGTTCAGTGGGCAGTCTTGATGGATGGCTTCCTGGAATGGTCCTTCCGTAAGAAGGTGGTCATCAAACTGTCCAGGTAACCAGACGACAGCTGTTATCATTTTTTGGGTCCTTGAGGGTATGGGGCCCAAGAGGGCTGGTTCTAGACGAGCTGGGATGTCCCCTTGAAGCCATGAAATGTTGAGGATATCCGCTAACAAATTATTTACTGTTTATCTAAAATTCAAAATGCATCAGGATTCCTATATTTTATCTGACAACCCTGAGCCCAGATCTACAGCCCTCCCCAAGTTCTTTCTTTATTATTGAGTATGATTTTATAAAGTTACACAAGCACTATGGGTTCAAAGAAAAGTTAATAGAGATTACAGAAAAGAAAAAGAAATGTCACAGTCTCTTGAAAACAAAGGAGTACTCTTAGTCCTCAAATGTCGGTGAATAAGAAATAGCCATGCCTTTAAATTACCTTTGATCCATTTAGATGCATGTATATGAAATTCTAAAAACTAGCAAAATTACCCATGTTGCTAGAAGTCAGAATAATGTTTACAAGAGGAAGGTGATGGTTATTGATTAGGAAGGAGCACAAAGAACCTTATGAGACACAGTAAATGTTCTCTGTGTTATCCCAGGTAATGGTTACACAAGGGGATAGATATATATATCCGTCAAGCTGTACACTTTTTTAAAAAAAGGCATTAGCATGGGGCACCTGGCTGGCTCAGTTGGTAGAGCATGCAACCCTTGAGTTCAAGCCGCATGGTGGGCATGGAGCCTACTTAGGAAAAAAAAAAAAAAAGACAAAAAATTAAAAATAAAATAAAAAAGGCATTAGCACTTGACAGGAGAAACTCGGTAAAATTTACCTTGTACGTTGTTTTTTGCTCTTATCCCACTCTGAATCTCTGTTCTGTCCAGATGATGGTAAATCCCATCTTAGGCATCTTGGGGAACCGGTCACCTCTCTAGGCCACTCCATCCTCCCCTCTGATGAAACCCTGCTCAATCTCTGGGCACTGCTGTTGACCATCTCCCCACAAGCCAGACATGGTACCAGGCAGCACACAAACATTATTTTGTTTAACCCTTCCAGTAGGGGTCTAACTGGGGTACAGGCAAGGAAATAGAGGCTCAGAGAGCATAAGGCATTTGCCAAGAGTCACAGGGCTAAGTGGTGGTAATGGTTTTAGCGTTTTACTATCTGCAACCCTCCCCACACCCTCCAGGGTGGTTATGACATGAACCATAGCCCAGTCAGTTCCTTCCCTATTGGCCCTGAAAAAACCCTCCACATTTTTTCTTCCAACAAGTTTTAGAGCTAATCCCCATGGGGATTTGATACCCACCCACCCCCACCCCCACCCCCAAGAAACACTGGGAAGAGGCAAAGGGTACTCTTTGGAAGAATTCTGACAGTGATGGCCCTGGTCTGGCTTTTCTGCTGCCTTGCCTTCAGCCTCCTGCCCCTTAGTGTCCAGGCATCATCATCTAAGGTACCGCGCCCAAGGAGGCCAACTTGTTCTTGACTCAATCCAGGAAGACAAGAAGAGGCCATGTGCAGCCTGAGTGAACTCCCCTGCCCCACCTCTGACAGCCTGGATCCTCCCAGCTGTGACCCCTGCTGGGACCGGCTTCACAGATTTGAATAATGAGCTCCATCCTGACCTTTCCAAGGGCCTGGCTGCTTCAGGGGGTGGTGCCCAGGCCTGCCTCCAGGACAGGGTCCTCCCTTCTCCCTTGGCCTCACCCACACTCTGCAGCCTGACTTGGCACTGAATTGCCTTGAGTCACCGATGACCAGTCCCTTCGGGGCAGGGGCCTGTCCTGCTCAGCTTTGTCCTTTGTTTTCCTCCTGTAGTAAAGACTTACTAAATGGTTTTTGGAACCAAAATGAAAATAAAAGCAACCCTGAAAGTTGTGATATATTTAATGCTGTATTTTGAGAGGTTCAGGAGGGCTCCGCTGGAGGATAGTAGCAATAACCAACCCTCTTACTGTGCTTGACACATATTAACTCACTTTACCCTTACGACAGCTTCACAGGCCTGGCCTCCACCTTACAGATGAGGACCCTGAGGCACAGAGTGGTTCGGTACTTTTCCCAAGGTCACACAGCCAGGAAGGGGCTGAGCCAGGATTCCAACCTAGGCTGGCTGGACTGGAGACTGCACTCCTGAATACTGCACCTCACTGTCTCAACACCTCCCCCGCACCAACTGGCCCCCCAGGGTCTGACATCCCACCACTGGCACACATCCCCTTGAATTAGGCCCTTGCCAATTAAGTGAACACTCACCAAAAAGACATAACATGGCCTAACTTTGAGTAACTCCTATTCTAAATAATTCCCGATCCCTGTGAGACTCCCTCCCCAGGCCCTTGGCCCTCTTCTGATGGGCCCTCTGAAGTCCTTGAGCCTTAAGCAAGGTACTACGTTGGCAGCAAATGCCAGGGAGGCTGTGTCCAGACTTCAGAGCACAGGCTTTAGATCCAGGCCAACTGGGTTTGAACCTCACATTTGTCATTAACTTTATGGCCAAAAGTGTCACCTCTGCTAGTCTCAGTGTCCTTTTCTGTAACGTTAGAGGTACTGAACGAACAGTACCCTAGCCACATTTCTAGAGGGCCGCTGAGAAGATTAAAATTTAAATGAGGTGATGTAATCGTTGTAAGCCTATTATACATAATGCTTAATAAATTATTGTTATTTTGTAGTTGTGGCTGTAGCATCAGGGAAGGGAGGTGGTCTCAGAGCAAGGTGCCTGGAGAGGGTGAGTGAGTTGGTTTAACCATCATGGATTATTCTGCTCATTGCCACCTCCTCCAGGAAGCCCTCCCTGAGAGTCCAGTCCACACTGCTCTCTCCCTCCAGTGAACCCCTCTAGCCATGTAATATCATGGATAGTCTTAGTAGACAGACTCACGATGTCAGCCCCGTCTTCCCAGCTGGATCATAAGTGCCTTGAAAACAAATTGTTTTCTCCTCCTGAATGCCTATCCTGAGCTAGCTCATTTCTCAAGGGACGGAAGGAATCAGTAGTAGTGCTAATAATGCAGGCTTCTACTCCTGAGTTAGTTCTTTGTGCCAATCATTGTGCTAGACACACAGACACAGATATTCCTTCTAATCCCCACAGCACTACCACAAGATAAATATTATCATCACTCTTATTTTACAGATCAAGAAACAGGCCCGGTGAGATTAAATAGTTGCTCAAGTGGAAAAGCTGGGACTGGAAGCAGGCTTGTCCTACTTCTAAACCGTCTCCATTACAAAGGAGACCATGGGGGGGCTGCAGAATGGCAGGCAGGCCAGCAGGTGAAGAGCGCCCTCTATTGAGCATCTTTGTGAGATGCAGGCAGAAGAGAAGCCGTGGGCAGAACCTCAGTTGTCAGACCTAGAAGGGGGTCCTGAGGGAACAATCAGCCTCTGTAACTCACCATGACATTCTTACGAGAAATTCAGAATGGCCTCAGTAGGCATGAGTATGTGCACATCAATTTCTCACCCTGATGCCACCCTGATGGGGGAAGGAGCCCACGGAGACAGCAGATGGGGCAGCATCCGTTCCCATGAGGGTGGAATCTTGTTTCCTTGTTCTCCTACTGTGTCCCTAATTTCTTGGACAGCGCCAGGCTTGCTGAATGAGTGAATAACGAATGAGAGGATCCTTTTCAATCATCCCTCTCTCTCTCTCTCTCCCCCAGTATTAAGTTGGCCACCATGAGTGCTATGTCTGTGCTCATCTCAGCGGGTGCCGTGCTGGGGAAGGCCAACCTGTTGCAGCTGACGGCGATGGCACTGGTGGAGGTGACAGTCTTTGTCACCATGAGGATGATTGACAGGCAGTACCTCAGTGTGAGTCACGATGCTGTGAGCAGGGGACTTTGGGGAGGAGGGGTGTGGAGGTGGAGGGGGGTGGACAGTGCCGCCATTTGGTGGAGTTCCTGGGATTTAAAAATTATAAAGACAGACCCAAATGGGGTTCCAAAACTGTGATCTATGCTAAATGTTTAAATAGAGCAACCTAATGGTTTTAACTGGAGCTGGCGTAGTCACTGGTGATGACAAGGTCTAAGGTTTGACAGGGGATATGGGTGGCAGAAGTGTAATGTAGGAAAGTTATTAGTAGAGAAAGCATCAAGGAACAGAAAGAGTTGGACGGATCAAGATGATGACCTGGAGGAGTGATAGAAAGATGGTAAGGCAGGTGCTGAAATCCTTAGAGACCAAGAAGCAGGTGGATAATCAGCAAGGAGTGTAGTTCACCAGCATGTTCTTCAAGGGAGCTGGAGATATTTGGGAGGGAAAATGAACAATGGTCTAGAAGCTTAGATTTGAAGTTCTTATTATTCACTAATTTTTGGTTCTCTTCATCTTTCTATATGACTTTATTTTAACCCCTAACTACTTCGGCGTATATTCCCTATAAACAAGGGCATTCTTTTACATAACCATTGTTCAGTTAACAAATTTTAGAAATTAATGTTGACATAATATTATTATCTAATTCAAATTTCCCCAATAATATCCTGTTACAGCAATATATATATATATATTTCTTTCTTTTTGATCCAGGGTCACACTTTCATTCAGTTCTCATGTCTCCTTAAACTTTTTCAATCTGGAACAGTTTCTTAGTTTTTCTTGATATTTCATGAACTTGACATGTTTTGAGGTTACAAGCCAGTTATTTTGTAGAATGTGGGTTTGTCTACAGTTTCCTCATGATTAGTTGGAGGGTATGCATTTTTGGCAGGAATTACACAGAAGTGATGTTGTGCCCTTCTCAGTGCATCATATCAAGAGACACATGCTGTCAATTTGTCCCATTACTGAGGATGTTAACTCTGGTCACCTGTTACGATTTTGTCTTCCAGGCTCTTCCACTGTAAAGTTACTATTTTCTCCTTTGTAATCAAAAAGCATCTTGTGGGGGAGATAATATTCTGTAAAATCCTGTTTCTTATCAAACTTTCACCCACTGTCTTTTTTTTAAAATATTTTATTTATTTATTTGACAGAGAGAGACACAGTGAGAGAGGGAACACAAGCAGGGGGAGTGGGAGAGGGAGACGCAGGCTTCCCGTGGAGCAGGGAGCCCGATGCGGGGCTTGATCCCAGGACCCTGGGACCATGACCTGAGCCAAAGGCAGACACTTAGCAACTGATCCACCCAGGCGCCCCTCACCCACTGTCTTTAGCAACTGCTGATTTTTTTTTTTTTTGCCTGAATCAATTAGCACTCTGATGACTACCAATATTGGTTTTTTTCTTTTTTTTTTTTCTTAAAGATTTTATTTTTGGGGCGCCTGGGTGGCTCAGTTGGTTAAGCATCTGACTTTGGCTCAATCATGATCTCAGGGTCCTGGGATCAAGCCCTGCATTGGGCTCCCACTAAGCAGGGAGTCAGTTTCTCCCTCTGCCCCTCCCCCTGCTTGTGCTCTGTCTCTCTCTCTCTCAAACAAATAAAATCTTTTTTAAAAAAGATGTTTTTAATTAGTCTCTATACCCAAAATAGGGCTCAAACCTACAACCACCAGATCAACAGTCACATGCTCTAAGGACTGAGCCAACCAGGCGCCCCCAGTATTGGTTTTCTAATTCCATCTTCCCTTCCACAACCATTAGTTATAACGCATTCCGCTGTAAGAAAGAACTTTCTTTTCTCCTCCATTCAGGCATTCATTCATTCATTCATTCATTCATTCAACTATGGGCTCACGGAGTCACCCAGACATACTTTCATTTTTTTTCCTCTCTGCTTACCATAAGAACTAACTGCAACTCCTTGGTTTCAAGGAAGAAAACTGCACCGGAACTTTTTTTAGGCAGAAAGAGGGGACCACCAAGGGCAGGAGTAGCAGTCAGACTCAGGACTGGAATTGTATATGAGAAGCCTTTAAGATCCTAGGTAGTTCATGCTCTCCATCTTTTGGTTCTGTTCCTCTCTGTGCACATCAGCATTCTCCTCAGTGGAGAACATGTTCTCTCCACCCCTTTCGTTTCCGGGCTTCTAAGTCCCAGATCCTGCAGGATCCTGCCCTCCTCTCTGAGCTGGTCCCAGTTCTAGGGTCCAGTAAGAAAGAACCTGATTGGCTCACACAGCCACGTGTCTGCTTTGGCCCAATCAGCTGCAGCCAGCGTGGAGGGCGGGTCACGCAGTGAACACGTGGCCAGTCCAGAAAAAGAGGTGAATTCCTAGAGCTGGAAAGCTCCCTGCGGGCCGGGCGTGGTAAATGTTTTCCTACTTTTAAAGGGCCGCAGTGATGCAAAGCCATATGGTCTCCTCTCTTTGTGGCTTTGACTCCAGTTTAGTTGGTGCCGGGGAGGATTCAGCACTGATTTTGAGAGTTGGCTGCTTTACCTAAAAACGTCAGTTCAGCCTGGGTTTATTGAATGGAAAGGCTCGGGGAAAACCAGAGACAGCAACCAGAGCTGCTTCGGTGGCGGCGACTCCAGAAATGAGTGTAGGGTTCCACTCCAGTCATCCCCACGTGTGGTTCCTGGATGCTTGGGAGACCTCAGACATTAAAAACGCAAGACCTCTTTTCAGTTCTTCCAGGCGACTTCATTTTCATGTATGCCTGAAATGTGTGAATGTATCCTTCCCATTCACTCATTCCTTTCACAAATATTTATTCCGTGCCTATTATGTACCAGGCATCTTTTCGGCAGTGGGAAAATGCTACTGTGGTGGACCTTCCATTCCAGAAGGAAAGACTGCCAATAGCAATCAACGTAGGCAAACGATACGGCATGTTAGATAGAAAATAAAATGAGAAAGGAGATATGAAGAATCGAAAGGGGGATAAAATGTTAGATAAGGTGGCCAGGGAAGGCTTCCCCAAGTAATTCTGAGTAGAGACATGAAGGCGGGGAGTGCACAAGCCACGTGGGTGCCTGAGCACAGTGGCAGGTCAAGGGCGGGGGTGGGGGGTAGTGGTCTGCCTCTTCCAGGAGTATTTTATCACCCACACTGTTTAGAATTGTTGGCACGGGGTAATAATAAAAAGCAGACAAACTTCTAATAGCTTTTATTATCGTTTTAAATTCTCCAATGCACCCCCTTACTGCCTGCACCCAGGGTGGGCCACTCCCTCCACCTTGCATTCCATGCACTGGAAAAGCCAGAGTGAAGTGGGACTGATGTGGGAGCATGCCTGTGGGTTGGAGGAAGAGCAAGGAGAGTGTGTCAGGAGTGGAGCAGGAAATGAAGTCAGGGAGGTTAGGGGAGAGCAGGTCACACAGGGTTCTACAGGTCATAGCCAGAACGTGGACTTTGAATTGAGCGAGAGAGGAACCATTGGGAGATTCTGAGCAGAGATGGCCATGAACTGACTTAGATGTTCGTAGGGTCACTCTGGGGGCTGTGTGGAGGGTAGTCAGTAGAGGGACAAGGGTGGAAATGGGGGGGGGGGACCAGTTAGAAGGTTACTGCAATAATTTGGAGGTGGTGGTGATGGTGGGGCTTAAATCAAGGTGGGGTCAGTGAAGCCTGGTGGTAAAAATTCTGCCAATTCTGGATATTTTTTGAAGGCAGAGTTGACAGGACTTACCAGTAGTCCACCAAGTGAGTTATTAAAGATTACTAACTTTGATATTCATAAAGCAAAATTAGCATATGTCTAGAATTTACTAAAGACTTTAGTTTCGTATTATAAAAAGTCTGGCTGCTTCCTGCTGCAGAGTTTATATCACTCATCACTCCACAAATTCTGCTGAAAAGTAGGAAGCAGTGGGGGTGCATGTCCATGTGACTTTTTGCCTCACCTCAGTAGATCTCAGCCAAAAGCATTTAAGATCTACTGATAAGGCCAAACCAGCAACTTCCCTGGAATAAATCCATGGCTGCTCCTGGGTCTCTCCTGGGTCTTCTCTGAAAGGGGAACTGCTGGGTTGGGGAGGCTCCAAACACCAGTGTCATGACTCCAAGTCACACCTTCTGAACTTGAGTGAAGTTCGGAACTGTCTCCCAGGAACGGGGGTTGGCCTGTGGGCAGGGGCTGTGGGCATTCACCGCCCTGCTGGCTTTGTTGCAGATGGACAACCACGTAAGCATGATGCACATCCACGTGTTTGCAACCTATTTTGGGCTGATGGTGGCCTGGTTCCTCTCGAGGTCTCTGAATGAGAGAGTGACGGAGGAGAAGAATCAGACAACAAAGAGCTCCAGTTTGTTTACCATGCTGGGTGAGGACAAGGTGGGGTGTGTGTGGATGGGGGGGGTCTCTCCCTTGGAGTTAGCGAGAGGCTCTCTGATGGCTCTGTGGAAAAATCTCCCTCCTTTACCAACCTGCCCAGGGTGCTCAGAGCCCCTCCATGATGACTCAGCTCCCCAGCTAGTGTTGGATGGATTCACAATCCCTTTTAGGGCAACGCTCTTCATTAATATCCACAGGAGAGGGGAGACGCGTTACCCCTGAGTTTAGATCAGTTTGCCTAATCCTTTTATCATCGAGCGAAGGGAGGGAACTGGACAAGTGGAGAAGGGGGAGGCCAGCAGTGGAGAGAGGGAGAGGGTGGGGAAGAGACCAGTAATACTGGCGTATCTGGCAAAGCCCAGCGGAAATGCAGAAGCCTGACTGTGGGAGAAGCCGAGAGAAAACTGGGCAGTGAGCCGGGCAGTAGGTGACCCAACAGCCAGCCACGAGGCCAAAATCAAAGTGGCACATTACATTTTCAGAATAAGCATTTGGCCATCACAAGCCGGGCTCAGGAGGCCTGGGGGTTGGTCATTTAAACTCTCTGGGCCTTTGAGGTGGCTCCGTAGCGCAATGGATAGCGCATTGGACTTTTAAACTCTCTGGGCCTTTGTTTTTTTTTCTTTTTCTTTTTTCTCTCTGGGCCTTTGTTTTTTTGCCCGTGAAGTATGTTAGCTGAGCCCTATCAACTTGAGAATTCAGAGGAGACATGACTTGCCCAAAAAGTCACATAACTAAAAAGGGACAAAGCTGAGACTTGCCTGCTCCAGGAAGCCCCCGCAGGCTCAGGCTTTGGAGTAGCAGTGCTGGCTCTGGCCACTGACCCTCTCTGGCCCCCAGGAACCCTCTTCTTGTGGATATTCTGGCCGAGTTTCAACTCCGCTCTGCTGGATATTCCAAGGGAAAGGAGGAATGCTGTGTTCAACACCTACTATGCTGTCGCGTCCAGCGCGGTGACAGCCATCTCAATGTCGGCCTTGGCTCGCCCCCAAGGGAAGATCAACATGGTGAGGAGGGGGTTGCCCCTCGGGCAGCACTCAGGTCTTCTAGGCTGGACACATATTCATGCCCCCTGTTCCAGAACCAGCCCCACAGGGTGGGAAAAAGTATTCCGGGTGACAGAGACTTGTCTGCAGTGTCCTGGAGCAAGGGGAAGGGCACTGGCTTATCAAAATGGAGGTGGAATTTGGAGACTCTGAAATGATCAAAGGCTCTCTGAGGGGAATGATTAAGTCTATCAGTGTTGACACCAAACAGACACGTGGGTGTGAACCCTGTTTCTGCTAGTTACTAAAGCCAGCCACCATGAGCAAGAGTCAGCAGAGAAGAGCTAGAATAGAATCAGCCAGGCTCTCCCCTTCCCCTAAGAAATTTCAAGAATGGGATGAATGGAATTGGAGGTAAAGAAGGATGTTATTACCCTAGCCGTGTGACCCTGATCAAGCCACTTACACCTCTGGAGCCACAACTGGCTCATATGTAAGGTGGAAATTAAGAGGCGATGCACATAAAGTGCTCTGTGGGGGAAATAGTGCTGGGCAAACATTAGCCATGTTACCAATGTAGCCAGGAGACTGTGTGTGAGTTTTGGGGGTGGAGAGAGAGACAGGTGAAAGGGTAGAGCTAAAGATGAAACAAGTTTCCATGACGATCAGGTATGAGGCCAGCCAGCCAGAGGTGGTGGGAAAAAGTCTAGAGAGACAGCAGGGCCTAGAGTGGACAGAATGTGGCCATGCATGACAGGTTAAGCACTAAGGGGAGTGGGTGTCTTTCTGGGGGAGCTCCATGGTGACAGGGAGTCTAGGATCAGACAAGGTAGGGACATCTAGGGAGGCAGGTGTGGCCAGAAGGTCAGGGAAGCCCAGAAGCTGGTCCCAGGCCCCAGAGCTCCAAGACCTGGTTAGAGTTGGGAGGGCAGAGGGAAGTAGCATGAAAGCGAAGCAAGGCCCCAGGTCTAGGGGATCAAAGGACATAGCGGAGATGTGACCCAGGAACGAGAGATAGCTGGTTAAAGCTGGATCCAGTAGTACAGGGTGGCGTAAACACCAAATAGCCAATAATAATGATAAAAATAGTAAAAACAATAATAATGGCTTATATTTCTTGAGCCCTTGGCTCAGAGTCTTCCATGTGGTAACTCGTTCAGTCTTACAATAACCGTATTAAGTAGGTACAATCAAAACCCCGTTCTTCTGGTGCAAAAGTTGAAGCATGAATGGCTCAGTGCCCAAGGACACATCGCTAATAGGTGTGAGGGTGGCTAGGATACACTTTCAAGTTCATTGCCTCCCAGTCAGGGTGACTGCTCACTGAGCCTGAGAAGTGGAGTAAGATAAAACCATTGATGAAGGTCCTGTAGTCTCAGCAGAGAGGAGGGGATGGTTTCAGGGCCAGTGAAGCAGGGAAGACATGACAGTGTTGCTTGCTACCAGCTTACCAAGTAACTCTGGGCAAGATGCTGTCCTCTTTGTACCTCACTTCATTCGTCCACAAGCACTTTCTTTGCAGACTCATATCCACAATGCGGTACTGGCTGGAGGTGTGGCTGTGGGCCCTTCGTGTCATCTGATCACTTCTCCTTGGCTCGCCATGCTGCTGGGCTTTATGGCTGGACTGATCTCCATCGGGGGAGCCCTGTGCCTGCCGGTAAGGAGCTGGGCCGCTACCACCTGATTTGGCTTAGACCAGCAGGGCCCTGGGAGCATGGTGGGCCGTCGTGTGGTGTCATGGGCTGCACGAGGCAGACGTTGGCATCTTCTCAGGCAGGCTTCAGAGCTTGGGTGAGCGACCCACCCAGGTTGTACTGTGTATTTGTTAGGATCTGGGGGAGCAAGTAACAGAACCCATTCATGTTTGCTCAGGCACAGGGGGGAATATTGTAAGGCTACTGGGGTGTCACAGAACCCAAGGACAGGGATGCTGCTGGGAACCCAGGATTGGCTGACACCAGGGACAGGAATGTTGTGAGGAACCCAAGAAGTATCCGCTCTTCTTCTTTCTTTGCTTTTCATGAGTATCTGCTTTATTCTCACTCTGTAGACTTCCTTCCCCTTCTCCTTCTCCTGCTCCACATGGTGGAATGTAGTCTTGCTCTTCAGGAAAGCAGCTGGGTGGAATTTCTCGGCCCCATTCCTAAGTGTTCTGGAGAAGGGACTCATGGGCTTAGTTTGGACAGTGTGCTTATCTTTGGCTGGGAGTGTGGGGGACCCAAGCATAACATACGTACACAGCTGCTGCCCGTGAGCCATGTGAATGGGGGGGGGAGGGGCAGCAGCCGGAAGAGGGATGCTGGGCTAACCCAGGCCATGTCCACTTCTGATTGTTTAGTTCTTCTTCTAAGTGGATGGGCTTTTCTTCCTTCAACATCCAGCAGGTGCTGATAATACCAGCATACCCCATGATAGCCAATTTGTTATAATACACTTCTAAGAGAAATAATTTCAGAGCAGCAACTCTTTGTGGGTTTGAAGCCTTGGTAGAGGAGAAAGGAGTAGACTTTTGCATGGCTCAAGAAGCTGAATTTGGATGAAAAATGGATATTCAGGGAGGCAGTTTCACTCCAGAATAGGGGAAGATGTACCAACAGTCTCGTCTGACCAGCGATGGGGTAGCCTGCTTTTCATCTTTGGAATTGCAATGAATGTCTTTTATCTCCTGTGCTTTGAGGCCTTATGATGAAAGGCCGAAGTGCGCAGGGAAACCTGCGTAAATTCTCATCAGGCTGGGTGTCCACTCTCTGTGCTTGTTTCCTTGACTCCATCAGTGGGGGAATGATTCAGAGATGATTCACTCATTCATCCGTCCCTTCATTCATTCAGCACATATGTTTTAACATGTGTCCTGCTCCCTGAGCTGTAGTGTAGTGAGGGCAATGGACAAATAAACATAGCACAGCACGTCTAAACCAGCCTGAGGTGGATCAGAAAATGCTTCCTGGAGCAGAGGGTGTCTCAGCCGAGTGTTGACAGATGACTAATATTAGCCAGGCAAAGTAAAGGGAAATGTATTCCAGACAGAAGGAACAGTGTGTTCAAAGGCTCAGTGGTGAGAAGAGCAGATGGCCCAGCCAGGAAATAGACGCTGAAGCCCTGGGTTCACCTGGGAGTGTGGTGGGACCACAGTCTTGAGAGATGGGAGATACTCAGGTGTGGCTCCTGGGCAGCTTGAGGAGTCTGGGTTTTTATTCTGAAGACAGTGGGGGATCCCAAGGGGGAAACTCACCTGTCCTATTTGCATTCGTATCCACATTTGTTGGCTCATGGTCCCCTGGGAGGCTAAGTGGTGGAGGCGAAGGGGTGCTGAAGGAGAGTCCGGAGTGGGGGGCGGTCAGATTCTTTTCTTCTCATTAGTCATGTTGTCTTTGGGATAGCAATTACATTTGGGCTAGACCAGCGGGACTCAATCACCCTCCGGGGACTTTTTGACTCTACCTGGAGACATTTTTTTGGTTAACACACGGTGCGAGGGTTGCTCATGGCATCTCGAGGGTGGAGCCCAGGGATGCTGCTAAACATCCTAGGGCCTTTGCACAATACAGAAGTATCAGCCCAATGTGTGAGTAGGGCCTGGGCTAGGCCCTTGCTTCTGGAAGGGTGGTCAGGGGGCCAGTAGCATTGACATCACCTGGAACTTTGTGAGAAGTGCAGAATCCCAGGCCCTAGGCCCACTAATCTGACTCTGCAGCTTCGCAAGCTCCCCACGTGATGCAAGTACGCATTCAGGTCTGAGGAGCCCTTGTGGAGGTGAGCCCCAAAGCCTACCCCCTGTGGGTGGCCCTGGATGCCAAGGATCTGTGGAAAGCCTGGATAGGGGATATCAGTCTTTCATGTACATCTGCTTACCTGACGTTCGTTCCAGGAATACTTTAACCGTGTGCTGGGGATCCACGACACCTGCGGCATGCACTACTCCTTTGGCTTGCCAGGTCTGCTTGGGGGAATCGCCTACATTCTGCTGATAATCTATGAGGTCACCTGGACCAAGCAGTCCATGTAAGTGACTTGGCTTATCCCCTTCGCACCCCGTCCAACTCAGGAAGAAACATGCCCAAAGCCCTCAGCTGAGGTGTATGCACTCAGAGCCAGGCACTCCGCAGGCCTTAACAAATATTTGCTGGCAGATTTATTAATACATTCTGCCTAGCCTCTACCTCTCCAGGCCATGTCTTCTTTCCAAAAAGGACAGCTTGGATGCTGGGCAAAGGCAGACAGTTGTGAGTCCTGCCCCCAAAATGTAGACAGAGCAGGTCAATTGGGCCCAAGCCAGCTGAGTCCATTGTTTAACCCCGGGTGGTTTAGGTCATGGTGAAGAGTGTGTCATGGAGTCAGACTCATCTTGACCTCTTACTAGCTGGGTGTGCTACCTAGTCTCTCTCAGCCTCATTGCCTGGTGTAAACGCAGATAATGACAGAGCCTCTCCTCATAGGGTGCTTGGAGGCCAGGTGCTTGCGGCCAGACACCTTGTGGTTAAAAGGATTTAATACTTTAATGTAGGAATATGCTAAGCACAGCCCATCCCTGAGGCCCCAGAGAGAGAAGGAGCTTGGCCAAGGTCTTGCTGTGAGGCAGGAACGTGGGCCTTGGGACTAGGGTCAGATCCTATGTTCTCCGGACAATGGACGCCAGTGGCCGATTTGACATACCCGAGACCTGGCCATCACCTCCCAGAGGTTGTGTGAGTATCTTCTGGGCGTGGCTCACATAAAATGAAAGAGTGACTTGGGCATGATACAGGGATAGATTTTTCCAGATGAACTGATACAGTGATAACAATAATAATAGTCCTGGTGACAGTCACCACTGCTTATGGACTGCTCTCTAGGTGCTGATAGGCCTCTGCTAAAAGCATCACATGCGTCATCTCATTTAATCCTCGCGCCCCGACCCGAGATGTATTATTATCATACACTAAGATACGACACATATGGGGAGTTATCTGCCCTAAGTCACTCGGCTGGAATGCAACTGTACAGCTGATGAGCGCCTGAAGTGGGTGATGAGGAGCTCATCGCATCTGGAGGCAGCTCAGAGAAACCACGGAGGGCTGGGTCCCTTCTAGCTTGAACAACAGAGATGGCCACAGCCCCACATTATAGGAATCACATACAGCATGTGAGACAGCCCTCCTTAAACTGCTTGGGGTAAGGGGGAATCCCACCTCCGGGTGGGGAGGAGATGGTCTGCGTGAAGCAAGACACCATAGGGATGGGCTCCAATGATGTGTCTGCCACTGTTTTAACAGTTGTGCAACTCAGCCTCTCTCTGAGCCCCTGAGTCCCTCTCTGTAAAGCTCAGGTGACTGTAGGGGCCAGGCAGGTAAGGTTACAAAAAGAGAGCAGCGAGAGGAGGCTGGGAAATCGTGGGCAATTGCTCTGAATTCAGCACCAGGCAACCATGACGGTGCCGGGACCCAGGCTCAGTGTCCCCAGGTCTAATGACTTTTTAAGAGAAACCAGAAATCCAGAGTTACGCACCTGCGCTCCCAAGCATTGGCAAAAGATTCAGAGTCATTAGAAACATTGTGTGGGCCAAATTCTGTTCCTGGGTGGCCAGCCTGTGATTTCTGAACCACCTACCCTTCTAGCTCCTTAATTCTGTGCTTCTGTAGCTCTCCTAGAGCAGTGGTTCTCAACAGCACTAGCATCCCCGGGAACTTGCTAGAAATGCAAATCCTACCCTAACCCAGACCTGCACTGTTAGAAATCTAGTGATGGGGCCCCAGCAATCTGTGGGTCAACCAGCCCTCTAGGGGATTCTCCTGCAAGCTAGTTTGAGACTACGAGCCTAGAGCAAACAACAACAAACAAAGAACAACAAAACAAACCACAAAAAACAAAACAAAGGTCAGCCAACCAATGGTGTGCTACTAAAGGACTAACAACCTGCTCTCCAGGAAAACAAAGCCCTGATTGCAGAGGGGCAGATACTCCCATCTGTAACCATGGAGGGGCTATCACTGAACTGGGGGTTGGGAACGGTTGAGAACAGGGGTCGGTCAACCCGCCCCTGGGAGCGGGCTCTTGCACCCCTCTGCGAGTCCGGTCTCACCAGGATGGGACAGTAGAGTACCAAGGAGTTGTCCTCTCTCCTCTGCAGGAACCCGGCAAAGGGAAGGACAGAGCGACAGCAATGACCTCTCTTAGGGAGGCCTCTGGTCAGCTGGAAGTCAAGGGCACAGGCTTCAGGGAGGGTTCCATTTACCAGCCGTGTGATCTTAGGCATAGTATACTCAAACTCTCTTCAAGTCGCAGCTTTGATCTGCATGATGGGATAATAAGATCTGCGTCCCAGGGCTGCTGTGAAGATTCAGCATGGAGGGAACACCCTCTTGTCTTCATGATGATTCTTGCTACTGCTGCTCCTACAGGAGAAACACCTCTGTGTATCGAAAGAGGGACAAAGGACTAGCTGGGAGTCAGAACACTGAATGTGACACGTGGAGCAACTGTTTATTAGCTTCGTGTCATTGGGCAACACGGTTGGCTTTTCATTCATTCCACAGTGTTTGCCGAGCTCCTATTCAAGGGAGCAAATGTGAACAGGTCACGTGCTTGCCCTGGGATGGGGCAGGGTTTCACAAACTGTGGGATTTAAGTGGTGTAGAGACACACTTAAATAACATTGAATCATGCAGGGCAGATGCTGTTTTTCAATTATTCAGTCCTTGGATTGCATCAGGGAGAAAGCCTGCACTCATGTGCTAAGTGCCTCTGTGCTTCTGAGGCAAGCTGACGTCAGGTTGAAGGCCAGCGAGGCAGCCTCTGGCTGAGACACGTGCTCAGGCTGCATCTGGGGGAGATTTTAGCAACGCTTTGTTTGCACTGTATCTTTTTACAGTGACCTCCCATTTCTCTACCATTTACACTGGTGACTCAAAGTTTCCTTTTAAATACATTTATTTAAATGTAAAAAAAAAAAAGTCCATTTAAAGAAAAATATTTTAAAAAATAGTATCCTTGGAATGTCAATATGGCTAAATTTGTGAAGGTAACTCACAGATGCCGAAATTTGGGAAAGATCTGTCTGGCCTTCGTGGGTAGATGGGGTTTGAATCCCAAGAGCCACCCATGCCAAGCCATGTGACATTGGAGACTCTGGTTCACTTTCCTAACCTGGATCTTCCCATTTGTGGAACACGGATGCTGACAGCTCACTCAGAGGGCTGCTCCAGCATCATATGAAATCAGATGGTAAACATGGGGAGCAGAGGGTGTGGTGCAGGGGAGCCCACCCTGCGTGGGGACTGTCATTATGGCTAGCTCTGTGTCATCCATTGCTGCTTTCAGATGGCATCAGGAGAGAGTGAACTGGGGGGTTAGCAGTTAGCAGATTTAGATTTAGCTTCTATGCTACCACTTAATCTTATTTTTAAAAACAAAACGTTTTTGGGCGCCTGGGTGGCTCAGTTGGTTAAGCGACTGCCTTCGGCTCAGGTCACGATCCTGGAGTCCCGGGATCGAGTCCCGCATCGGGCTCCCTGCTCGGCGGGGAGTCTGCTTCTCCCTCTGACCCTACCCCCCTCATGCTCTCTCTCTCTCTCTCAAATAAATAATAAATAAAATCTTAAAATATAAAAAAATAAAAAAGAAAAAGAAAACGTTTTTGTAGTATAATCTACATCCAGAGAAGGGCAAATATCCTCAGGGCACCACTTGATGAATTTTCTGACACGCCCATGTAATCAGCACCCAGAACTCCTTCTTGTCCCATCCCAGGGCAACCGTGACCCTGACTTCTAACACCATCAGTCAGTTTTGCCTGCCTTTGTCCTTCATGTATGTGGAATCCTACAGGAAGTCTGTGCTCTTGTGTGCCTGGCTTTGACTCTACATTGTAGTTGGGAGACTCTCCCACATTGTTGAGTATTTCTGTAGATTGTTCATTTTCATTGGGGTAGAGTATAGAATTGTGCTGGGGTTTACTTCATAAAGGTGACTTGAGTGATGACATGGAGAGGTCAATGTCATTGAAGGAAAAGTTTAATGTTACAGTTGTCCTAGAAATGAGAGGCTCAACACACCATGTAGGGCCCCACAAAACCTTATTATACCCAGGGACCAGGCAGCAGAGAGAGAGGGGAACTGAGACTATATGCCTTCAGGTTGATGGCAGTGGGGTAGTGGGGGGGAGGGGCGGGAGTCCCCTCTTGGGCAGGAACTGAAAGCATGTGTTAGAGTTTGTGGTCAGGGGGTTTATAATATGAATTTTGCACTCCCGTGAAAGCTGACTTGCTGGAGAGAGAGCGGTAAACAATTTCGGCCATTAGTTGGGCCCTGTGATAAATGAGTGCCATGTAGACAAATACAGAATCTAAGAAACACAGTTAAAATAAGTGTTCCATTGTGTGAATACAAAACAATTTCTCCATCACTGATGAACATTTGGGTTCTTTCCGGTTTGGAGCTGTTATGAACATTCTAGTATGGCTGCTATGAACATTCTTGCACTTTTTTTTTTTTTTTTAGTACATACAAATGCTCTTCTGTTGAGTAAATGCCTAGAAGCAGAGCTGTTGGATCATGGCATTCATATGATCCATTTGAGAGGATATTACCAGTTTTCCACTGTGCCAGTCTAATCACCCATGGCACCCAAGAGTTCCCTTTACCCCATATATTCTCCAACACCCCATATTTTCCTTCTCTTTAAGTTTATCCACTTAAGCATCAAACATCAATTTAATTTTAATTTCCCTGATGACCAATTAAGTGCAGCACTTTTCGTTGGCTTTCTGGACATTTGAACATCTTCTCTTTTGAAATATCTGTCCAAGTTCTTTTGCCCATCTTTCTGTTGTATTGTTCTGCCTTTTTCTTATAGATTTGTAGGAATTCTGGATATAGAGTCTTTGTTATATAAATGTATCATAAATATCTTCTCCCATTTTGTGGGTTATCTTTCACCTTGATGGTATCTTTTGATGGACAGAAGTTCTTAATTTTAACACAGTTCAATTCATCACTGTTCCGTTCACGTTTGTGAGTCCTGTTTAAGAAATCTTTGCCTAGGGGTGCCTGGGTGGCTCAGTCGGTTAAGCGTCTGCCTTCAGCTCAGGTCATGATCTCAGGGTCCTGGGATTGAGCCCCATGTCAGGCTCCCTGCTCAGCGGGGAGCCTGCTTCTCTCTGTCCTTCACCCCCCCCACCCCAATCATGCTCGCTCTGTCTCTTACTTTCTCTCTCTCTCTTAAATAAATAAATAAATAAAATCTTTAAAAAAAGAAAAAAAATGAAATCTTTGCCTACTGCAAGGTCATGTAGATGTCCTCCCAGGCTACTTCATAGTTTAGAGTGAGGTCCTGGGGTCGCCTACAAAGAGAGAGGACAGGGAAGTATGTTCAACAGGGGTGGGCCGGGGAGATGAGCCTGACAGCCAAGCTCTACTCCACCTTGCCCTGATGGAAATAGAACTTTCATCATTAATTGCCTCATGAGGGAACTTGGGGCTCAGAGAGGTTAAGTGACTTGCCCAGGATCATGCAGCTAGTTACAGTCCTTGGACTTGAACCTGGGTTTTCTGCCTCCTGGTCAAATTCATCATCCATGGTTTCCGAGAATTGAAGGCAGCCAAAGAGGATCTTGGAATCCCCCCTTTCCCTCCTCCATGTCTGTGTGGCTTTGCAGGAACACGGCAGGGGAATGGGTTACCTGGGGAGAGGAATTATTCTTCTGATAGCCCTTCCTGACAGCATCACAGGAGTTGCAAACAGTCCTTCTTTTTTTTTTTAAAGATTTTTTTTATTTATTTGAGAGAGAGAGAATGAGAGACAGAGAGCATGAGAGGGAGGAGGGTCAGAGGGAGAAGCAGACTCCCTGCTGAGCAGGGAGCCCGATGCGGGACTCGATCCCGGGACTCCAGGATCATGACCTGAGCCGAAGGCAGTCGCTTAACCAACTGAGCCACCCAGGCGCCCGCAAACAGTCCTTCTTGACCCCAATGACCTCTGCACTCTGATGGTTGAATGTGACTACACCCCGCTTTGTCATTTCTAGGATCAGCTACCAGTTGTTTACTGGCACTGGGACACTCAGCTTGGCCGTGGCTTCGGGTCTGATAGCTGGTGTTTTGACAGGTAAGTGTGAGATGACCCTCCTTCCCCCATGGCCCAGGGCACAGGTCCTGAGGCCAGAGGGCATCTCGCCCATGGCCACATGTGTCTGTGCCCATCCCCTTCTCTGTGAACCCCCGCAGCTCAAGCTAAATGATGCAAAGGGGCTCAGACCTTGATTAACAACAAAAACAGAATCACATGATTTCAGAATTAGAAGGGCCCTCAGAGGTCACCTGTCAGAGGTGTGGACTCTGAGGGCCAGATAAAGTAAGAGACTTTCTGGAGGTTACAAGTAGCAGCAAGTGGCAACATTACAGTCTCCTGAGCTCAGGGCTGGTGATTTCACCCAATTTTGTACAGCAAGCCAAGGAAACCCATATGCCAAAAAGTTTACCTTCACTCCCTGAGAATACCCATACTATTATTTTGTTCAGCAAGTATTTATTCAATATCTACTATGAGCCAGGGCACTATTTTTTTTTTTTTTAAGATTTTATTTATTTATTTGAGAGAGCGAGAATGAGAGAGAGTACATGAGAGGGGGGAGGGTCAGAGGGAGAAGCAGGCTCCCCGCTGAGCAGGGAGCCCGATGCGGGACTCGATCCCGGGACTCCAGGATCATGACCTGAGCCGAAAGCAGTCGCTTAACCAACTGAGCCACCCAGGCGCCCCAGGGCACTATTCTTAGGCACTAGGGACACAAGAGTGAACAAAACACGTTCCCTGATCTCATGGAGCTGATATTCTAGTGAAGGGGGAGGGGATAATAAATAAACAGATAAGTGGAGTATTTACTATGTCAGAGATGGTAAGTGCTATGAAGAGAAATAACTCGGTAGAGGAACACAGAGTCGGGGTGAGGATGGGGTGCTCTTTTAGAATGGTGGGAAGGGAAGGCCTATCTAATAAGTTGACCTTTAAGCAGAAACCTGAAAGGAAAGAGGGAAGGAGACATGCCATGCGTTTATTTGGCAGAAGAGCATTCCATGAAAAGAGATAGCAAGTGCAAAGGTCCCGAGGCGGGAGCAAAGCATGCTCAGTGTGGCTGATATGGACAGAGTGAAAGGGAGAGGGGCAGGGGTTGAGAACAGAGTGGTAACAAGGAGCCAGATCATTCTGAGAGATGGGAAGCCATTGGAAATCTTTAAACAGAGGACTGAAGTATGCTTTTGCTCCTGCAATATGACAGAACAGCAAGACCCTTAGGGAGTTGCTAATCTGCCAGTCTTATTTATATGCTAGGTGAAAGTATGGATTTCTGTCCAGAACTGCTCACCTTTATTCTACAAGCAAACAGCTTTATTGGTTAGACATTCATATACTGTGTCCCTAAGCAGGGAATGAATGCCAAATAAGAGACCAAATAGCATAAGCAGACATAAAGGAGTTGTATGGCGTTGGGCACATCAGTTTACTCTCTCTGGGCCTTGGGTACCAAATGAAAGGACAGTGGTAACTAATCATTTGGCTTCTTTTCTGCTCCAAAACGTAGAAAGATACTTTTTGGAATTGCCTAGGTGATTTTAGAGAGCGAGACTGACTAGAATTACTTCAATATACTCACTGGCCTCAGCTTTCAGCAGAGTTGAGGTGATTGATTAAGCACCAGATAAGACAAATGCCTCCCTCCGTAAGTTTACATTCTATTCATGGTGACAGTCTAATCCTGAGTAGGGTTACCAGATTTAGCAAGTGAAAACCCAAGGTGCCCATTTTTTAAGTTCAGCATTAACTGAGCATCCTGTATTTTATCTGGCAACCCTCCCCCCGGACTGTGACACCATTCACCATTGTCACTAGTATTCACAAAGCGACACTGATTTGCACCATCTTGTAAAGCCCCTGGGAGGGCTTTTTTAATGCTTGCCTGGAGTCAAGAAAGAGAATAGAATATTGTTCCTTTAAGAATTAAGACCAACGAGTATTCCTCTTTACATGTGGCTTTGAACGTAAGAACACTGGTAAATAAAAAGAACATGAACAATGGAAGGGGGAAAGAGGCCACCAAGCAGCCAAGATAGCACCAAATTGACCCCCTAAAGCTGAGCATTTTGCTTGCCAAGAGCCCCGCCCCCGATTTGGGCCTGTCTACACTTACGTAAGAAACAATCCCATCAAGCATGGTTATTGAGTTTCCCAGTTCCGGCAGATCAGAAATGGAGGTTAGAAATGGGACAGGTTTCTAGAGGTAAGGCACACTGGTAGAAGTGAGAGGTGAAAAAAGACAGCCTAACGGAAGAGAGGAAATTCTTAAAGCTAGACACTAGAACATGAAACTTGGGCTGCTAAGAGAATCCAACAACCCTCAACAGCTACATACTTCCTCTGCATTAGAGAGCACATTTCATAAATGGATGTTCCTAGCAATGGTTCCGATTAAAAAAAAAAATCTAGGGGCACCTGGGTGGCTCAGTCGTTAAGCATCTGCCTTCGGCTCAGGTCATGATCCCGGGGTCCTGGGATCGAGCCCCGCATCGGGCTCCCCGCTCAGCAGGAGGCCTGCTTCTCCCTCTCCCACTCCCCCTGCTTGTGTTCCCTCTCTTGCTGTGTCTCTCTCTGTCAAATAAATAAAATCTTAAAAAAAAAAAAATCTAAATGTGTTTAGTGTTGTCTCATAAGACAAGAAAATATAATATATTTTGGGTGGATTTTTGTCAGTGGTGAGTAAGCCTCAGCTATGTGGAAAGTTCATGTAGGTGTTAGAGATCATTTCTGAATAATTCCAGCTAAATGAGGTGTGCTGGTTACACCCTACATGTCAATATCAGTTAAAGGTGTGCATTACAAAAGGAAAATGTGAATAAGTACACGCCTACTCTTGTTAATCTTACTACTTAATACACTGGGACCGATCACCATTAAAAATACACAGATAAAAAAATACACAGATAAATCTATCAATGGCATTTCCCTAGTTCGTATGAAAGGTGAGCAATCCCTTCACGTATCCTGAGAAATTCAGTTCGCTTTGCATAGCTGTAGGAATACACAGGGCCAAGCTCTCTGGGCAGAGGCTGGATGGGTGAAAAGAAGAATAGCGCAAAAGCAAGTTGGTATAAACTACTTTCCTAACTACACAAGTGGAGTCCTGAGCTGAGGGTCACAGAGTTTATTGAAGCCAGTGACGCGGACTGACAGGAGCACCTAATTGGAGTTGCTGTCCATGGTAGCTCTCGTGTTCCAAATAGATCAGCTTTTAAGTAGGAGCACCGTCTGACAGGGCTCTTCTATTCCACCTGGGGAAGCATGTCAGATAGGTGGCTACTGTACACCTCTCAGTATCATCTAAATCCTTTGGAGATAATTGCTCTTGCCAGTTTCTTTTAAAAGATGTCTATAGAGTTAATAAAGCTGGTCCAGGAAGGCCAGCGCTTCAATTTGTCTGTCTCCTGGCTGTAGAAGAAAAAGGGATTTTGTTAAGATAACCATAGCTGGCCTATGATATTTTGATTAATTTGGAGATAACAAATGCTGTGCTCTAAAGGTTTAACACATAATTATGAATTTTAACAGGTTTGGTCTTAAACCTCACAATATGCAAGGGACCTCATGCAGCTAAATATTTTGATGACCAAGCTTTCTGGGAGGTAAGATTTTTAACCTAAGGTCATAGATCTTGAGTGAATGAACTTAGAACGATATCTGTTATATCTGTATGTATGTTGACTTGGTGTTTGTGAGAACAAACTAAAAACAAAATTGTGTGTGTGTGTGTGTGCACTGGTAAAAGCTGTGGAGGGAAGTGGTAAAGGTTACCATTCCCCTGACGCCTCAAAGTCACTGAGGGTCAGAGATGTGAGAACGGCTGCTGGCCACACTTCCCTTATCTGGGGTCATCAACGTGGGCAAAGGGTTTGACGTAAAGGTGATCGAATCCTGCGGTGCACGAGCCAGCAGGTCCAATCTCATTTGACAGACACACTGAGTGGAGCTGTGACCATCTGGGTTCTCACAATGAGTGTGCGGCAGAGCTGGATCTAGAACACAACTCTTGATAAGCGGTAGCTAGCAGACACAGGACCACGTGTACTGTTGGAGTCTGGGATCATTTAGCTAAAGGACAGAGAACTCGAACAACACGGCTGCTGCTGAGGGTCTCTGTGTTCCGTGTAGTGTTTGTTGTCATGACTAGTCTAGAAAGAGGCTCAGGGCTCATTCCCTGTTACCCCACTGCACTCCTCCCTTTGGCCAGCACTCATAGTCCACCATGCAGTCTGATGTGTCACCTTAGGTAAATGCCATGTGATGCTGAGGTTGGCTGGGCAAACATTGCAAAATTATAAATGGGAAGTGGAGGCTGACGGAGGCCAGGCTAATGCCCAGCATCATACCTTTGCGAGCAGCAGAGGTAAGACCAGGAACTGTACCTCCCGAGTCCCAAGCCAATCCTTTCTCCACCTGTCATGCCTAGATACTGATCACTAAAGGGACAGAGAACCAGCCTCATTATGGGCCTTGGCATTAGTGTTTGTAGAGAGAACCTGCCTCTTCTTCTCTTTTGCCTCCTTCTTTATCTCTTCTCTTAACTCTGCTTCTTCTTCCTTTTCCTTGTCAAAGAGCTTTACGGAGGTATATTTAAATTGTATATTTCAAATATACAATTTGATGCATTTCAACATATTTATATGCCTATGAAACCATCACTGCAGTCAAGATAATGAACATATCCATTGCCACGATGTTTCCTTGTGCCTCTTTGAAACTATTCCCTCCCTAGGCCACCCCGTTCCATCCCCAGGCAACCACTGAACTGCCTTCTGTCCAATAGATCAGTTTACATTTTCTATAATTTTATATAAATGAATCATACAGTACATTCTTTTTCTGGCTTCTTTTACTCAGCATAATTATTCTGAGAGTCACCCATGTTGTTGCTTATAAACAGTCTCATCTGGTACCAGCTTCTCCCTACAGCCAGTCTCTCTCAGTCCCTGCCGAGTGTTCTTGCCCCTTTGGTGGTAGCAGGGTAGTTTAGTGAAAGGACTCAGGAAGCTGGTTTAATTCATCCATTCATTCCACAAGTATTTATTGAGCAAGCCCTATATGCCAAGCATTCTGCTATTAATGAGGGATGCCACAAATGGGACCAATATCCAGCTCAGTTATTTGAATTGCAATAAATACTTGCTGAATGAATGAAGGAAATTTGAGGAACACCCCCACCCCCAACACTGGGCACTGCAGCAGCAGGTGAAGTGAAACCACGGGTACGGACCTGGAATGAGAAGACCTGAATTCCAGTTGCCATTCTGCAAGGTCTCATGGAGGCAAGTTCCTTGACCTCTCTTACTGGTAAAATAAGAATGGTAATCTTTGTTCTACCTCACTGGGTTGTTTTGAAGACCAAACGAGGTAATAATGGCTGTAACTACATTCTATAAACTGTAAAATGCAAAGCACCACGTGAACAGGAAAGCTTATTACTGGGGGTTTAGCCAACCATGAAGGAACGCGTAAGCTTAATAGTTATCATTTATCGTAAGCCGATGGTTTCCGATTTTGTGCTAGATGCTTTTCAGCATTATCTGATTTTATCCTTACAACAACCCTGCTCAAGAGTAAGCATCCCTGTCTTAAAGATGAAGAATCCGACTCTTGGTTTCAGCTCAGGGCATGATCTTGGGGTTGTGAGATCGAGCCACACGTTCGGCTCCGGGTTCAGCACAGAGTCTGCGTAAGACTCTCTCTCTCTCTCCCTCTGCCCCTCCCCACCACACTCTTTCTCTTTCTAAAATAAATGAGGAGGAAGAAGAGGAAGAGGAAGAAGAGGAAGAAGAAGGAGAAGGAGAAGAAGAGGAGTAACTTGTCCAAAATGATAAAGCTAGTAAATGGAAAAGGAGGAATTTGAACTGGTATCTCTTTGGCTTGAAAGACACAGCTGCTCCTGGAGGATAGTTACTACTCCCCCCACTCTTCTGATTTATCCTTTTACAGCTGAGCAGAACATTTATTCAGCAGTAGAACACTGCTTTCATTTGAAAAGCCAAATATCCATTAAAGTGGCAAGAGTTCAAACTTCCAAAGCTGATAAATCCAGGGGTAATTTTTTTTTAAACCATCTGAAAAGACATTTTAATCATCATCGAATGTCCTAACGCACTTCAGAGAACCAGACACCTGGGGGTTGGAAAGGACATTCCTTCACTGGTTGCCCAAACCATGTCTGACAGTTCTTGGGATGGGGCATTCACCACTCCCCAAAGGTACCCATGTCATCCTTGGGTGGCTCTATTACTAATTAATCATTCATTCACTAATTAATTCCATTTAATGTATTCCCTAATATATGACAGAACTCTTGTGTGAAGAACTGGAGAGACAAATCTAAATGTAATGCAGCTCTCGATCTCAAGGAACTGCATCTTCTAATCCTCTGTCTTCCTATAGATTACAATGATCCTACCTCAGATACTGTTTTACAAAAATTCAGTTCCTGACACAATTTTTCATAAATTCCTTCCTTCAATTTAATAACCCATGGATTTTATTTCATGCTTTCCAAAGCACAAGGACTCACTGACATCCACTTATTAAAACTAATTCCACAGTTAACCTTTCTGAAGAAAATAGCTTTTTTTGCGAGTCTATCGCAGACAAGCCCCTGTCCTGGGTACTGTGTGAGGGTTCAGAGAAACTAGGACTTTCACCATGTAGAAGGACTGGATCTTTCTATATGCACAGCTCTATCTGTTAAGCACTGAGTGAGTCATCCTGGCAGTAGCTGCTGGACAAATGAGAGAAGGTAGAGTTTGGGGAGGTCAGGAAACATGAAACTTGGAGCTGTGTTGGATTTGGTTAAGTGGCAGGAAGTGAAAGACATTCCAAGCAAGGGGAAGGTTGTGAGCAAGAACTGGAGAAGCAGGAGGCAACCTGGCTCAGATGGTTGGTGAAGGGAAAGATGAAAGGTAGGCGAGAGCCACTTGCCTCATCCTCCAGGCAATTGGAAGCTCCCAAAAGTTTAAGTGGGGAAACGATAGGATAGTTTTAGAGTTGAGTGGAGCAAGACTAAGTTCGTAGGATGGATTCTGAAATGAGTGCCATATGCTGAAGATCATCCATTGGCTTCTGAACAAGTATTTGCAGTTTATTTTAAAAATGATTTTATTGCCAAGAAACATAACCACCACCACCGTTTTAGCATATAAATACCTCAGAATCTGTTGAGTCCCTCCTGCTGTGTTAGGCAAAATTCTCAAAACCTAGCCTCATCACACTGGTATTACCCCTGCTTCTGATTTAAGATACACACTGTAGACACACAGTAAGGATCCAACAAACGCTTGTTCAACAAAAAGGAGGAGAGCGGGTTTCTAAAGCAAAGCAGGAAGACAGATTAGGAGCCTGCCAATGGACTCCTCCCCTCTTGGAGAGGCCCCTGAAAAGAGCCTTGTTCTGGAAGGCGGATCTGAATTCGAGTCCTAGTTCACCCACTGGCAGTCTAGTAGTGCCTTCAGGCACGTCTCTTTACTTCTCTGGGGCTCAGTTTCTTCATTTGTAAAATGAGACCAAATTCCACATTCCAGAGTCAGACGGATCTGGGTTCTACCACCCCTTGTTCTGTGATCTCTCAGAGCCTCATTGTTCCCATCTCTGTGGAGACAGGAAGAGTAATATCTCACCAGGTCGTTGTAAGGGTTTAAAGGACATAATGTGTGTGAAATGATAGCACACTGATCCTCAAAAAACACCCCATAAATGTTAGCCACTCTGATTCCCACTTCTACAATTCTGTGGTCCATGTTACCGGACACGCAGTGATTTAGGGCAGGGTGTGACGTGGCACCACCCCAGAACTTAGGATATGCTCAGCTTGCAGAAGAGAAAACCCAAAGGAGACCTAAGAACAATCTTCAAACATTTGAAAGATTGTCATGGAGAAAAGGACAAGTATTTGTTCCTATGCTTCTCCAAAGAATTTACCTATATCCAGTGGGCGATGCTGTATAAACTGCTAACAACTTGAACTTGTCTGCAAAATTACTACGAAGTAATTCATAGTGCGGTGAATTCACCCATTGGGTGAAGTGCGTCCTCTGTCACTGGGGGCAAACAAAAGCCAGATCACTATTTATCAATGATGCATGTAAGGAGCTGTAAGAAATGAGATCTAAGAGTTCTTCCAATTCAGATTTTGTGAAAGACCCTCTAAGACGTCTGTGAGAAGACATTTTCGTCAACATGTCAGTTTCCAGAGTTCAAGTCAGAATCAGTATGTGTCCAAATTTTAAGACTATAAGGGTTCATCTGTAATAAAAGTATTTGTTTTGTTTTCACAGTTTCCTCATTTGGCTATTGGATTTTAAGCAAAAGCATCCAAGAAAAACAAGGCCTGTCTGAAAATGAGACGACTTCCTTTCACTGTTGCCCCCCTTTTTTTGTGGATGACAGACACTCGTTACAGCAAAGTCTCCTTATATACAATGGAACAAGGTCAGAGATGAATTTGGTATTAAAAAATAAGATTAAAAATTTATTTGAATGGTAATTTCGTAATAGTTTAAAATAAATGTTTGGTTTCATTAAAAATGATGCTATCAGTATTTTCTTGGGTGCAGACATGTAATTAAGGTATTGGTTCAATTTTATTGACAATTCCTAGATTCTTTCTCATGCTTAACAAAGTGTGCTATGCTACCCAGTGAACTCTTGTCTACATCAGCAGAGCAGAGAATAAAATAGGGAAAAATTAAGAATTCACTTATATTTAGTCCTATAATGTGGACATTGTGTTTCTACTCAAGCAGTTTCACAAAGTAGTTCTTACAACCTGTGCACATTCTGGATTTAACTATAGGGAAAGTCATGGTCAATTGTGGAGATAACAGTGTCTCAAGATTAAAAAACTGGTTCTGTGACCTTGAGAAAATCAATGTTTCCACGGTCTGGGTTCCCTCATCTGGTAAAAAGAGAAGGTGGACCTTCAACCTCTCAGATGCCCTCGAATTCTCTGAAAACCCACCGTGAGTGATTGGCTGTGGGATGGCAGCAACATGACCATTTTTTTGAGTGTGTCTGGATGCCCAGGAGATATTCCATATGTACACAGTAAAAGACCACATGGCTGGTGTGGACAAGAGCACCACAAATTTAAATCATCTGGGAGATATTCTGTGTTTCAGGAAGGGCTAACTGTAGCAAATTTTATGAAAGAAAACATTTCAAGCTGTATTTCTAAAGAACAGGTACCCCATAGTTAGCTAGTTCATTTAAAAAAAGATTCCCATTTTGCCAAGGTGGGGGGAAGGGGAGAGCCTGACAAAAGGAACAGACCATGAGAATTCTCAGTAGTTAATGTTTGTAATTTTAATTGACCTTGCTGGTCTATTTTGAGGTTAGTGGTTCAGTACAGAGATACGATGAAACTTGGAATCCAATTTACTGTCAAACTAACAACAAAAAATTTGTCACCTGAGTAAAGCCTAGTGTCAAGTCTCTATCCTTTTCCTCTTTCTTTCAGTGGTGGATGTGGAGTGACTGTCAGCATCCCACCAGGACCATGTGTCATGGCTGAGTGATTGCCACTCCCCACCCCCGCCATTAGGGGCACCAACACGGTCACCCACCCCTTGGGAGACCCTCAATGGCTACTTACACTGAAATGTTTCCAGAATTTTTGGCAAAACTGTATAAACCAAATACAAAGTAGAGTGAGAAAGAATTCTGACCACTGCATAGATTTAAAAACAAGAAATGTTTATATTTCATTTAACATTCGACACAGAATAGGCCACATTTAAACAGACACAATAAATCTTCAGAGCACTTTAATCTGTAGTTTTAGACCTTGGATATGACAAATGCTCATATAAGATGTATCCATAATTCCTTTTGTAATTTATTTTTACAAATTACACCATGATAAAACTTAATAAAAATTACTCATGTGGCATATTTTCAACATTTTATAAGTTAATCCAATGCACACCACAATAGATTTTTGTTGCTGTTTACATAGGAAGTTCTCATGATTTTAGTATTACACAAATTGAAGCTGAGACTACACTCGAAAATGAATTTAGAAAATGAATTTACAAAAAACTGGGGTGTGAGTAGTAAAAAACCCATGCAGGACTGCTGTGCGGAAGCAAACCGGATGTTTTCACTGCCATAAGTCTTCAGTGCGGCCAAACTTAAAAACCAGTCCTCTGCAAATAAAATAAGAAACACCACATCTAGTTGAGTTTGGGGGGAAAACAAAAAAAGAGTATGTGAGACTGGGAGAATGGTGGGAAACTAGCAACAAAGGATTGATGAGTTGTATGAAAAAAACCTTGGAATGTATCAGAACAAAAACTGATCATGTGCTTCCCACGTCCTTGACTTCCGGGTAGGTACTGGAGACCTGTATGCCACTCTTAAAAAGTTAACCGACGTTAAAAAAAAAAA
>NC_138372.1:17510020-17522582 GCF_054177405.1 Leptonychotes weddellii | reverse complement strand
ACCACAGGGCCTCAGGAGAAGCCCGAAAAACTGTTGTGTCAGGAATATACCCACACAGAACTTACCATCCAGGGTTTAGGTGGGCAACTGTCTACAGCTGTCCTCAAGGTTTCAACTTAAAGAGGGGCAAGACGGCAATTATATGCATAAGGAGATCCGGGTCTACGTCGAGATCTAGATCTCTGGATAGACGTAAAGATACCTGAAGTGTAGTAGAGAAGGGAGGAGTGCAATATGGCTGGATTATAGCTTAAGAGATAAGAAAGATAGGGAATGGAGGTGGCCAGGATTTGGTAAACCAACTGACCGTGGTGGCTAATTGCCCACAGGGGCCACACATGCCTCAAATGAGTCAAGAGGGCAGGTGCCAGCCTGTATGTTCTACTATAAAGGGCAACTGATACTCACTCCCAGGCAATTTATGAAATGGGGTTTTGCAGAGATGCACCCTCTATTTAAAAGGAACAACTATCCACCTCCACCTGACTGTTGCTGTGCAAGGCTCAGGACTGTCAGATCTTCCAGTTTTTGAGAAAAAGCCAAAAATTTGGATTTTAACGTAAAAGTCTCTTGAGTTTTAAATGTTGGCTCAATAAAACAGAAAATACTATATAGGATAAATGAAACAGAACTATGGACAGAATTTGGCTGGATGGCCACTAGTGTTGAGTTCCTCTGTAGACAGCTCCAAGTTTTTAAAAAATTTTAAGATGAGAAATGACAGGATTAGAGGCATGTTTTAGAAGAAAAAGTGACACAGGAAAACTGGATCCAAGGGAGGAACCATCAGGGATGTGAAGTGCTCAGGAAGGGATGATGGTGACCCAACAACAGAAACGGACAGAAAGAGAACAAGTCTGAGACCCTTCAGAGGCCGTTCAAGAGGCCTTGGATGCGGGGGGCAAGTGGCGGTAGAAACTGAAGATGGTGATAGACAGTAGCACGAGCTGGTTTGCATTTGTTTTCTCAATGTCTTCCAGGCCCCAGTGTCTACTCAAGGTTAAGCCTGCAGTTGTAATGATCAATTTAAAAAGGCTTTCATAAGCCTTTCTAGAGGTAAACACTTGAGTGTTTTTTGAGGAAAATAAAAAGGCAACCAGGAAACTGTATCCTCTCTTGCAAGTATGTTAATTTCTCTTTATAAAGGATTTCATAAAGCTCCAAAAGGGGATTTGATCTCTGATCTTCTGGTTAATAGCAGGCCTCTACCCTCCAGATAGCTTGGATGAGACATACTTCAGAATACTAGTCAACAGATGTAAACTGTAATCTGAAGAGTTTCTTGGGCAAAACCCAGTCCCGCCTACACTGTCAGATGGTCACCTTTGGTACTGACATCTGTGTCTGATTTCTGAAACAGTAATTTCTCAGCTGCTGCTGAGTATTATTGTTCTGTTACAAATCAGAATGGTAGGCAATCTGCTACAACTATTCTAGTAACAGTGTTTATTAGTTGAATTTAATTTCAATTTGCTTATTTTCAAAAAACATGGTTTTTAGTCTTTATAATAGGGACAACAGTACCAAATAAGAAACTAACCAAACTTGTTTCATATAAAAGGAATTTATCATAACTAATTTGAGACAAGTCAATGATCGGTTTCCAGGGTTTTGTGACATGAAAACTGCTTCGTGAACTCATGTGTTTCTTCCCTCACTGGAAGAGACAACACATTTCCCACAAATCTTCCCCCTCAATCCGCTGTCCCTCCCTCCTGTGACAGTGACTTCTCTGCTACGGCAGCCTCTCAAGATGGACCTTGCTTTACCCCTTCTCTCTGCCACAGTAAAGAATGATAAAGAAGGCTGCTGTTTGCCCCTCCCTGGCTGGTTCTCAGTAAATACCCTCCCCCCAACTCCATCCTGAAGCTTTTCCTCCACACCCTCACACTACCTCCCTTGGCTGAAGTTGTGGGGCCCTGAGTTCCCAAGGGCCTCCCACCCTGTGGAGACATTGGGGTAGTGAGCTCAGGATGCTTGGCATCCCTCTATACAGATGCCCAAGCCTCAGCACTGCAGCTTGAAAGGAAAAGAAATCCTACCTACCCACACCGTCCTGTTCATAAACATGCTACACTATCCTACAAAATAACAAACGTACCCAAATTTTATTTCATAAAGCTGAGGAATGAGGTTTACTCGTGCTATATTTTTGAAGTACAGTGTTATACTCCCAAAAAAGGAGGGGAGAGGAGGGAAAGAGAACTCATACTAAACAACTAGCTGAGGACAGCAAAAAGAGAAAACATCAACTGAATTCACCCCCAAATCTGGAACGTCATCCTCCTAGTAGCTAGAGCCTGAACTCTGGAGTCAGACAGCCTCAGTTTTAGCCACATGATCTCAAACAAGGAGCCTATTTTTTCTGTGCTTCCTTTCTCACATATAATATGGGGATAATAATGGGGCCACCTTCAGAGTTGTTACAGGAATTAACTGAGAGCATACAGGTAAAATACTAAGAATGGTGCCTCGCACATAGTAATTGCTCAATAAACTCTGGTCATTATTATGTTCTGCATAAAATCAGTGGCTTAACTTTTTGTTGTTGTTATTTTTTTTTATTTTTATTTTTATTTTTTTTTAAGATTTTATTCATTTATTTGAGAGAGAATGAGATAGAGAGAGCATGAGAGGGGGGAGGGTCAGCGGGAGAAGCAGACTCCCTGCCGAGCAGGGAGCCCGATGCGGGACTCGATCCAGGGACTCCAGGATCATGACCTGAGCCGAAGGCAGTCGCTTAACCAACTGAGCCACCCAGGCGCCCTGTTGTTGTTGTTTAAACCCTTTGGGTTTTCTCCACTAGTTTGAGGACCCAAGGAAAGAGCCAAAGACGTTGTGCATCTTGCCTGTCTAAGTTCATATCTGCATATCTAAGTTCACTTTTTTCTTATTTCCAAACTGATATTATAAAACTGCAAGAATTCCTGGTGGAGGAAAAGTTTGGATACCACTGCTGAACGTTACTGAAGGGCAACTATCAGCATTTCATGAGTGGCTGAAGTAGATATGGGGCTTCGATTTCGTTTTGGGGGGGTCAGTAGGAAGGGATAGAAAAGAAGTCCTACAATAGACTGTCCTAGAATACAGATCAGTTCCTTAACCTTTTTTTAGATTAGGGACTTCTTTGAAAATCATGAAAGCCATAGACTCTCTTCCTAGAAACACCAGTGTCTTGCATACAGAAATGTCTGGTGCTTCCCCCTCTTCAGAACCCTACCCATAGGATGATGGTTAAGAACCCCTGATGCAGGGGTGCCTGGGTGACGCAGTCGGTTAAGAGTCCGACTCTTGGTTTCAGCTCAGGTCATGATCTCAGGATCCTGGGCTCAAGCTCCAGGCTCAGGGTGGAGTCTGCTTGAGATTCTCTCTCCCTCTGCCCACCCCCCCCTTCTTTCTTTAAATAAATATATAAATAAAATCTTAAAAAAAAAAAAAAGAATCCCTGATGCAGAGGATAAAGAAGATTTTGGGTGTGGGGTTGGTGGGTGTGGTGGTGGCAAGGGCGGAAGGCTAAAGGTAGGGAAAAGGGCAGGCCCTTAGTATCCAGGAAAGAATGAACATTAGAGAAGATTATTGATCAAAATATTAAGGTTTTTAGGGGTTTTAGTAATCTTTTAATTTGTCATTGCATCAGAAGGATAAAAAATGTTAAGGCTTCTCCTCCACACCTCAATTCTCATGCATAAGTTCTAATAACACCAAGGATAGAACGAACTATAAAATGCATTCAGAAACAAAATTTTAAGGAGAAAAGGTTTTAAGCAGGCTTTCACTGAAAGCAACTGTTAGAAATACAGATTTAAAATAAACACGGTTACTCTCTCAAATAAATAGAATCTTTAAAAAAAAATAAAATAAAAATAATATAAACACGGTTAGTATTTTGTAACGAAATCTATATGAATCACAGTTCTTCGTTAAAGGGGAGGTGGTGACACTTTAATAAAGTCAGTGTGTGTTCCTAAGGTTGGTAACAACCAGCCCCTATATTAAAGTATCTTTCTCAGTCTCATACTTCGTACTTTATGACATAACATGGGGGAGGGACACTGGCCAGGGTAAATTAATCAGCTAAATATAGTAACATAAAATAAACAATTATAAAAAAAGAATTCAGGGGTGCCTGGGTGGCTCAGTCGGTTAAGCATCTGCCTTCAGCTCAGGTCATGATCCCAGGGTCCTGGAATCGAGCCCCGCACTGGGTTCCCTGCTCAATGGGGAGCCTGCTTTTCCCTCTCCATCTGCCCCTCCCCTTATCTGCCCCTCCCCTCCACTCATGTTCTCTCTCTCACTCTCTAATAAATAAAATCTTAAAAAAAAAAAAAAAAAAGAATTACAAAAATAGGATAAAGAATGCAAAAGAAACTTACCCAAAAAAGATGAAGGCATTTTGGAAAAATACAGCAATTCCAGGGTATACGATGGCTTTTTCTGTAAAAATAGTTGTAATATTTAAAGGTTTATGGTCTCAAAACATTTAGTTTCTGATATACTGGTGAATAGCAGGTTTCCTGCCTTACATAATTGAATTTTCTGGTAACCATGATTGGTTTGAGTATTAAATGACATAATACACGTGACAGAGTCTAGCACTGATTTAGTAAGTGATAGCTCCCTTCCTTCATTTAACATATATTTAGCGAGTGCATACCATGATCAGCATTGTAATGTGGAAAGTAAATAAAACAGGCAAAATTTTTTTCATCTTCATGAAGCTAAACAACGTAGAGAATAAGTAAATGAGGAGAAAAAATAAAGTGAGAAAAGGTAAGGGAAGTGCAGTGAATGATGACATTTTATCCAAGTGGCCAGGAAGACCTCATGAGAAGGTGACAGTGGCAAAAGGACAGGAAGTACATGAGGGCAGGACCATGCAGAAGCAGCAGAACAGCAAGCACAGTAAGCCTGGAGGTGGGGGCGGGCTGGCACATGAGAGGAATGGCCGTGTGGGCAAAAGAGAGAAAAGCAGGACACAGATCAGAGAAGAATGAGGGGCGGGTGGGGGGGTGGTGAAGATCATATGGAGCCTTGCAGTCACAGTGAGGGCTTTGATTTTCACTCTGAGGAAGATGAGGAGCCACTGGAGGGTTCTGAGCAGAAAAGTAATGACATATTTTAATAGGATTCCCGTGGCTGCTGAGCTGAGTAGACAAAAGGGGGTAAGAGGAGAAACAGAAACCAGTGAGGAAGCGGTTTCAGGAAATCAGACAGGAGACTAACAGACTGAACGAGGGTGGTAGCAATGGAGATGGTAAAAAGTGGTGGGACTCAGGGGGTGCCTGGCTGGCTCAGTTGGTAGAGCGTGTGACCCTTGATCTAGGGGTTTTAAGTTCGAGCCCCACACTGGGTGTAGAGATTACTTAAAAAAAAAAAAAATCTGTATTAAAAAAAAATGGTGGAGGGGCACCTGGGTGGCTCAGTCGGTTAAGCGTCCAACTCTTGATTTCTGCTCAGGTCATGACCTCAGGGTAGTGAGCCAGAACCCCACACTGGAATCTGCACTGAGTGTAGAGCCTGCTTAAGATTCTCTCTGTCCCTCTGCTCCTCCTCCCTGCCCCCTCCCCCGCTCATGCATGCTTGTGCACTCTCTCTCTCTCCCCCCTTCTCTCTCTAAAAGAAAAAAGTGGTAGGATTCAGGATATATTTTAGCAGTAGAATCAGCAGGATTTGCTGATGGACTGGGGTATGAGAGAAAGAGAAGTATCATCTTTGACAGGCCTTCAGTTTTTACCTGAACATTTGGAGGGACAGAGAAGCCATTAGCTAGGATAGGCAAGACTGCCAGAGGAACATTTTATTCCAATTTATCCCAGATTGAAGTTGAAATCCTCATAAATTTCTACTATTGGAGCTGTCAAGATTACTCATTAATTGACAAACCAAGCATGGTAAGTAGATGAATTATCAACTTTTTCTCATAAGAGTTTTAAATTAATCTGATTACCGTGACAACTGGTTTGCATAGGCTTCACTACTGTAAGGCTAGATCAAATATTCCACATTAGTTGGAACTACTACCACTAGAATGGCTCCTAAGGATCCTACAGAAAGGCAACTTATAAAATTACAGATCTCCTGCTAATAATTCTCAAAGCATAACCTGGCTCCAGAAGTCTTTAGGAAAATGACTAAAAATTCTGTGAGATTGGGGCGCCTGGGTGGCTCAGTCAGTTAAGCGTCTGCCTTCAGCTCAGGTCATGATCCCAGGGTCCTGGGATCGAGCCCCATGTCGGGCTCTCTGCTCAGAAGGGAGTCTGCTTCTCCCTCTGCCCCTCACCCCACTTGTGCTCTCTCTCACTTTATCTCTCAAATAAGTAAGTAAAATGTTTAAAAAAAAAATTCTGTGAGATAAACACATTTCTACAAAAAGGGGCTCTGTATTAATAGTTGCATCCGGGAGAGGAAAATTATCAATAATTTTATTTTCTTCTTTGAGCTCTTTTATATTATCAGTATTTTTTTTTTTTTAAGATTTTATTTATTTATTTGACAGAGAGAGACACAACAAGAGAGGGAACACAAGCAGGGGAACTGGGAGAGGGAGAAGCAGGCTTTCTGCAGAGCAGGGAGCCCGATGCGGGGCTCAATCCCAGGACCCTGGGATCATGACCTGAGCCGAAGGCAGACGCTTAACAATTGAGCCACCCAGGCGCCCCTCTTATCAGTATTCTATAATGAACGAGTACTATGGAATTCACTATGGATGAAAAAGTAACATTTTTGTTTTTAAAATATGATGGTGATAAAGATTTTGTAGCAGCAAGAGAACTACTGAGGATATCATGTAAAATGCAAAAACCTAGGTTCAAAATCATATTTACACTATGATTATAACTACACAAAAACATAAAAGAAGAGACCAGAGGAAATATACCAAAACATTTAAAAACAGTACATTATTATAGTTTCTTTCTTCTCTACATTTTTGGGAATATGGCTTTAGTAATAAGTTATATAAACAACAACAAAAATACATATTTAAAATGCCTATCATTCCTGTCTATAAGACTTAAATGATCTTAATAAAAAAGTCAGGAAACCCATGATTTTAATCCAAGAATTACATTTTGTTTAAAGAAATAAAGGGTTAAAATATGGGCTAGATTAGATCTCTGCTGGTCCAGTGTTTGCAAATCATTAATACCATATTTTTACTGTGAGAAGCATAGTCAATTTTACCTGGAACAATAAGGGGTTTTCATATTTTTCTGAGGTCCCTCAAGGTACAATTTCACACAGGGATCTAAGAGCAGGCCTTGTCCTGAAGGCCTTGCTTTCCACTGGCTTTATACAGCAGATGCCCGTGAAGTGTTAATTTACTTTCTGTCTAAAAGGAGATGATGTCATAGTACCAGGGAGGCTTAGCTCAATAAATTTTAATTCTAGGATGTTAGAGCTTTGCATGGATATCATTCACCAAGACAAAACTTGCCAAATAGCTACAGAACATATGTATCCTGGTTTTGAGGTTTTTGGAAGCCAAAGAGAAGCAAGGTTTGGAGCTGTGTACCGTTACTTCCAGACACTAGATTAGAAGAAAAAATACAGAAGAAGGGAATAGTAAAAACATACCAAATAAACCAAATGCGGATAGGGTGAAGGGAGGTCCCAGGCATAAATGCTAGTAGCTAGGAGCTGAGCCACCTGTATGAAAAATACCTTTACTCTAAAATAACCAGCTCTAATGCACAACTTCAGTATTCCATTGAAGAAAAACGTGAACTGTTTTCTCTTACCTTTAGCAACATAACCTCCAAAGAGAATCCACATAGATGCAATCAGAGATCCAAAGGCCAGCATGAAACCAATGAACAGCCAAATGCGAGCACCTTAAAAGAAATAACATTTTACCAGAATTGCTTCTCATATGGCAGCAGTCAGTTCAATTAACTTCTCAAAAGGAAAGCAAAAACCAGAACAGAAAAAATGTGTAGTTGCCATTTAAAGTCTAAAATAAGAATGGAAGATGTGTTGAGTATCTTTCATCAGTGCAGACGTTGGCCTTTTTCTTGTTGGCTGGTCTGTATATTCTAAGTGCCTATAATTAATCTCCTTAAATATGTATACTGAGAAAAATTCCTCAACCATCTTATAAAAATCTCACAAAATATGTTTCAACATATTTACAGGCTCATTCTCCATATATTTTTAGAAACTGTATTCCAAAACTTAAACTCCTCCAAGAGAACTTCCAAGCAATAACACAGGTATGCTTAACAAAAAAATCATATTCAGTGATATGTGAATCTAAACACACTACCATACTTCACTTTCAGGTAAGTCAGGCAGCGAAATAAATTCAAACTTATTGTGACTGGCACTTAGGAAAGCTACATTAAAATTATGTTAACAGAGGAGGACAAATTTTAAATCCCATTTATAAAATATTTATGAAGATTTGCTATAAAATACAATCCTTAGACTAAAATAATTGAGATGAGTTTCTTTAATTAGCACAAATACATTTTAATAAAAACACTGCCTTGTTCAATAAAGCAAAGCAAATAGAAGGCTATATTTAATTTCTGATTTCTTTCCAAAACATAAAACCAAATAATAGTTTTGAAATAATAAGCTGACAGTCATAGATGTGGTATTAAATACAACTGGCTCTGGATCCCCAAAGCTGTACTAGCTAACAAATTTTAGAGATGTGATGGCCATATTCTAGTCCTAGCCCTCACTATTACTGGCTTATCATTATCAACACCAACTGCTAACATTCATATATTTGTTTATAGTTTATGATTATGGCAGATCAGTGTTTCTGTATCTCTTCTACTTCAGTTCATCTATAAAGAGAGTGAACCCAAGAGTCTGTAAGTGTAGATCAGGGCTGACTCCTGTTTCATTTAAAAAAAAAAAAAAAAGTCACTTGAATTCTGCCTATTTATTTTTTTATGGATGTAACGTAAGTTTACCATTTAGATTGTTTAATCAGTGTCCCCTCAAGTCTTTGTGTAAGCTGGACTCTCGAGGAAGCTGTGCCACATGCATCCTGTACTCAGCCTGTCTCACTCAGTGCATGGCAATGGAGGTCAGGGGACGGGAGTTGCTCAGTTGAGGAAGGGACTTGGTGAACCTAAGCACCAAAATTCTATTAATTCTATTCAACTTTGCAAGATGAAAAGAATTCTGGAGGTTGGTCACACAGTAATGTGAATGTATTTAACACTACTGAACTGTACACTTAAAAATGGTTAAGATGGTAAATTTTATGTTGTATATTTCAAAACACACCCAAATCACTACGATTCTATTTCAAAATGCCAATCCGATCAAATAAAGTCGGCAAAAAAGAGAAGAAAATAATTTATATGGTAAAGCTTAAAGTGCTATAAAGTCTATTTTGCACATGGATTCTTTATTACATACTGTCCTTTATACTGTATACACTTGTATCTACGTATTACTGCACGGGGCTAGAAATTCAAGACTGCATACTTGGGCTCTACAGCCAGGCTAGACTAAATGTGACTTGTACCTTATGCTTTTTTTTTTTTTTTTTTTAAAGATTTTATTTATTTGCGAGAGAGAGAATGAGAGACAGAGAGCATGAGAAGGAGGAGGGTCAGAGGGAGAAGCAAACTCCCCGCCGAGCAGGGAGCCCGATGCGGGACTCGATCCCGGGACTCCAGGATCACGACCTGAGCCGAAGGCAGTCGCCCAACCAACTGAGCCACCCAGGCGCCCCACCTTATGCTTTGAAACCTATAACCTCTGCTCTAGATATACTTCCATCCTATCTCTGATCTGAAGGGCTTAGACACATGGCCCTTCCATGTATAATTCTCACTTTTAAGGATGTATAGTAAGATGTTGTTTACACCTGTTTACCTGTTTGACCCAGGCAACCTTCACTGTAACTATCACCTCGGACTTGTCCATTTGATACTGCATTAATCCTGTATGAATAAAATAAAGCCAAGTTATCACGGTCTTTGACTCCAAGAGAAAATACCCATGACATCAAATTACCAGATACAATAAACTAGAATGCCTCAAATTTAAGATTAGGCCTCCTGAGTCTTGAGTAATGGGTTCATGTAAACTTAAGCAAGTCCCTTCAACCAGATACCCTCTAAGCAGTGGTGACAGTCCCCAGACCAGGAGAATCATCACCTGGGAACTGATTAGAAAGAAAATTCCCCGGCCCCACCCTAGACTTACTAAGGCAGAAACTCTGGATATGGGGTCCAGCAATTTGACTTTTAACAAGTCTGTCAGGTGATTCTGATGCTTGGTAACATCTGAGAGGTAATTTTTCAAAATGATGTCTCACTTGTTAAAATTTGAGAGTGAAATTCTCAAAATTACGTCTTGCTGAGATGGAACAATCTTTAGGTTGGTGCTACCTAGCTCTCCATTTATACACATGGGACATACTCAACATGTAACATGCATGCATGACAAAACACAGAGAGAAAAAGGTCCCTAGAATATCCAAAAACTACTTAAAATTGGCTTAGGAATGAATTTTTTGTGATAATTCTGTACTAATGTCCAATATTTGGAGAAATGATTATATATTAAGCAAAACAATAACTTTTTGCTCTGAAGACATTATCAAAGTGATTCAAGTGGTAAAGTCTTGTTTTTCAATACCCGATACAGGTTCCAAACATAGCAAGTCTTTTGCTGACTCTCACAGAGTACCATTCTAAATTGAGATAGCCTTGCTTTCTTTAGAAGTATTGTTTCAAAAATTTAAATATCATGGGAAAATGTTCACAATATATTAAGTTAAAAAGTTATAGAACTTTACACATACTATGTACATATATGTACACATACATATATGTATATAGTATATATATATTGTATATGTATGTGTGTGTGTCTACCACTACAATGGAAGCTTCATGAGGGCAAGAGTTGTGTCTGTCTTGTTTCCCATTTTTATTTTCAGCACCTAGCACATAGTAGGTACCCAATAAACATGTTGACTATATGCACCCTGACTTTTTAAATAATAATATGAAGTCTTAATTTATTCATTCAAATCTAAGTTTTAGAACGATCAAAATACTCTTAATTATGTTCAGTGATCTCTGTATCAACCACATTATTTGGTACACAAAATAAATACATTTTAAAACAAGCTTTGTATTTAAAAAAAAAAAAAATGCAGATGTTCTTAGGTTAGTGATTCTTTGCTCCTATTTTTTCCTTGCTGAGCCATCTGAATAGACTTTTTAGCCCTCTGTCAAACAGCCATGATCTGCCCTGTCAGTCTCCACTACCAGGCACATTCTAAAATGAACAATCTCTATTTGTTCTCTGGCATTACTAGTTTCATATATAATCTCAAACTTACAGAAAAGTTATCTAGTTCAAATAATTTTTTTTTCTGAAACATTTGAAAGTTGCCAAACTGATGCCCTGTAACCCTAGAAATGTGTATGTATTTCCTACAAACAAGACAGTTCCACAGAACTCCAATACAACCATTAAAATTGGGAAGTTAACAATGATCCATTACCACCGTCTACTCTTCAGACCTCATTCAAGTTCCTCAGTTGGCCCAATAATGCTCTTAACAAAAGCATCTGCTCAAGCAAAAAAGCAGAATCATGAGGTACATTTTGTTCTCATGTCTCTTTAGTCTCAGTCTTCTCTGGCTTTTATGACCTTAACCCTTTACTCCAGCCATCCTGGTCTCCTTGTCATGGAGCCTCTGTCCTTGCTGTTCCATAGGTCTGGAATGATCCTCTCTTATATATGCCCATGGTCAGCTCCTTCATTTCTCCAAGTCTTCACTACAACAGCGCCTTCTTCATGAGGCCTTCCTTGACTCTATGTAAAATTTCTGTACCTCCTCCTGACATCAACTTTCTCCCTTCTCTGTAATGCTAGCATGCTATATACATAATTTATTTCTCCTTGCTTACTATCTGTCTCACTCATTTAAGTATAAATTCTGTAAGTGCATGGATGTTTCTGTTTTATTCACTACTATATTTCCTATACCTAGAGCAGAGCCTGAGAAAAGTGTAATGAATATTTGTTGGATAAATGAATAAACAAACACTTAGACAAAGTATATGGTTTCTGACCTAAAAGTAAAGTTGCAACATGAGCAGTGTAGCAACAAAAGGAGAGCTGAGAGGAGCTGGGGGATGGAAGTGGGAGAGGAGAGCTGGAAGGGAGACTAGAAAAGAGAACTGTTGCTTTTCTTTATAAGTCCTCTGCAAGCTGACTTTTAAACCATTCCAGTACATTGATGACATTGAAAAATATGAACTCTACTAAACTGTATGGAAGACATTTTTATTTTGTGATAATCTACGTTAAGTAGTGTCATGAACAACAATGCTTACATCAGGAAGGCTATGGTTGCTATAACACCACAGGCATGGTATGAGTGGTTGAAGTCTTCCATAGTGGGATAAATGACAGCTGCATCTATGATAATCCACCAGCCTGTAAAAAACTAAAACAGACATTAAAAAGTGATGCTAATGAGAAATTACCGTAATTTCATATCTTACTAGCTAAAAAGAAAGCAACGTTTCTAAATGAAGATATCCCTTCTAATGAATTTCAAAAATTTTTAAAT
>NC_138372.1:17487778-17509520 GCF_054177405.1 Leptonychotes weddellii | reverse complement strand
GCGCCTGGGTGGCTCAGTCGTTAAGCGTCTGCCTTCGGCTCAGGTCATGATCCCGGGGTCCTGGGATCGAGCCCCGCATCGGGCTCCCTGCTCCGCGGGAAGCCTGCTTCTCCCTCTCCCACTCCCCCTGCTTGTGTTCCCTCTCTCGCTGTGTCTCTCTCTGTCAAAATAAATAAATAAAATCTTTAAAAAAAAAAAAGACTTCTCAAAAAGGAAAGTATAAAAATCTGAAGACTCTAATAGCATATTCTAATTAAGATTCCATGAAGCACACGATTGATTGTAGTTGGGACAAGTGGTCCTCAGGAGCATACTGGGCACTGTGGAAAGAGTAGAGGCCCCACCAGAAAGATTTTGTATGTCACGTATGAAACTTACGAATGAGTCTTAACTTTTCATTTTACAAATTTCATAACATTCTCTCTTTATCAAAAGTGCTAATTTTATGTGATACGACATAGAACCAGGTTCTCTTGGTTCAAATAAAAGTATATCTGCCTTTTCTAAAAACAGTGTAATATCCAGATGACTGTGATGTATTTCAAGGTAGGAATCATATTTACTTTAGTTTTGTTTTTCCTGTAACTGGTAAAAGAGGAAATACTGAGAAAATGCTTGTTGACTGACTGAATGAATGGATGACTAAGCATAATTCAGAATTCCAGAAATTTCTAGAGAATACCAGATCCTTAAAGAAGCTACCATCTACTTCTAGTCTCCCCCTTTTCTGAAAATAATATGTAGAGGGAAAGACTCAAAACTAGTCAGTTTCACATCCTTTTTTTATACAGCAACATTATCCTCAAGAGAAATAATAGCACTAAAACAAAATCCTTGTTTATTCTAATTACCTTGGACAGAAAAACTGAACCAGGATGTGTTACTCTTTGCTGTTATCTAAAGTCCTTAACTTTAATAAAATCTAGCATGAAACATTTCCAATTAACATAAAAACAGCAAATCGAAAAATGTCTTTTGTGTATGTAACGTCAATTCAGTATTAACTCCATTCATTGAAAATTGAAAACTTCTAATATGGTAAGAGAAGATCAGATGCTGGAAAAAAATAATACTGACTGGCCTCATTTTAAACTCATGATCACAACCTCAAGTGGCTCTGAGTGATGTCTCGCTGTCCTTCTATGTCTAGTCACTGTCACCCAAGATGACTACTGGATCTTCTTCTTTCTCTTCAGACCCCGAATAACTCCTGCCTCTCTTCAATCTCAGCTGCTTATTTCACTGGGGAAAAAAAATAACAAGAGGACTTCCACAGGTGCTCACCACCAAGCTGTCCCTACCTCCACCTGGATTCACACTCTGTCTTCTCACTTGTCCTAGTCCATTTGGGCTGCTATAACAAAGTTCCACAGACTCAGTGGCTTATAACAACAAAAATTTCCTTCTCGTGGTTCTGAAGGCTGGAAGTCCAAGATCGGTGCATTATGGTCAGGTTCTGGTGAAGACCATATCATGGGTTGCAGACTGCTGACTTCTCACTGGGTCTTCACATGGTGGAGGGGATGAGGGATCTCTCTGGGGTCTCTTTTAGAAGGGCACTAATCCCAATCAGGAGGGCTCCACGCTCATGACCTCATCACCTCCCAAAGGCCCCACCTCCTAATCCAATCACTTTGGGGGTCATATTTCAGGATATGAATGGAGGGGGCAGGAACATTCAGACCCTAGCATCACCTGTTGTATTGGATAAATTGTCTGTGCTCACATGTAAGGTCAGCTCCTCCCCTTGTTCACTAGACCTACCCACACTTCTGCTCCTACTACATGGACCCCACAACTGTCCAACATCTCTCCCATGTCATCCATTTTCCCCTTTCTACGAGATTTTTCCATCAGTATACAAATATGCTATGTATAATATAGCCCACCTTCAAACAAAAAAAAAAAACAAAAAAGCTTGATCCAACCACCTTCTCTAGCCACCAGCCCAATTCTTTGCTTTTCTTTTCACCAAAACGCCTTTAAATTCATACCCACTGTCATTAAAAATTAAGAGAGAAAATAAGGTGTTGGCAAGGATGTAGAGAAATGGGAACCCTCATACATTACTGGGGGGATGTAAAATGGTGCAATCCCACAGAAAGTTAAACACAGCATTATCAAATGACCCAGCGATTCCACTCTTAAGTATGTACCCAAGAGAACTGAAGACATATGTTCATACAAAAACTTGTACATGGGTGCTCATAGCAGCTTTATTCATAATAGCAAAAAAGTAGAAACAACATAATGTCCACCAGCTGATGAAAAATAAACAAAATGTGGTATATCCAAACAATGGACTATTATTCAGCCACAAAAAGGAATGAAGTATGGATATTTGCTACAACATAGACGAACCCTGAAAACATGCTAAGTGACAGAAGCCAGACACAAAAGACCACATATTATATGATTCCTTTTATATGAAATGTCCATAATAGGCAAATCCACACAAACAGAAAGTAGATTTGTGGTTGCAGGGGACTGGGGAGAGAGGGAATGAGGTACGATTGCCAATGGGTAAGGGATTTTTTTGGCGGGGTGATGAAAAGTTCTGGAATTAGTGAATGTCTGGAATCCACAACATTGTAGATACACTAAAAACCATAGGATTGTATACTTTAAAAGGATGAATGTTTTGGTAAGTACATTGTATTTCAATTTTTAAAGATTTTATTTATATATTTATTTGAGGGGGAGGGACAGAGAGAATCTCAAGCAGACTCCACAATGAGTGCAGAGCTGGATGCCGGGCTCAATCTCAAGACCCCGAGATCATGACCTGAGCTGAAATCAAAATTTGGGTGCTTAACTCACTGAGCCACCCAGGTGCCCAGTACATTGTATTTCAGTTTTAAGATGATTCTAATTGGTCTAAACCTATCTTGACTCCTGTTTTCCCACTGTTTTCTTGGGCCTACCGGTTTTCCTTCCCAGTACCCCATAGAAACTACTATTTTCCAGTGTCATCTATGCCCTGTTGTTTCCTGTAGTTTTAATCGAAATCTTTTCAGCAGAATGTCAAGGAAAAATAGTTTAAAATTCCTTTAGTAAATCCTCATGACAGAGGATTCTGGAAGTTGTAGAAAGGAAGCTCAATATGTTCATTAAGGACAATATTTTGTCATATTCTATAGTGCATGATAAGGTGTGAAATTATGCATTTTTGTACCATAGCTGTTTTAGGTGTCTGTTTAAGGAGAGCATATATTAAAACTAAAAGCCTTTTGAATTTTATTCCCCAAATCCTGTAAGTATTTTCTTCTTTCCAATCCAATTAAGTAAAACTATTTACCATCTCAGTGTATCCAGTTAGCTTTGGAAGGGCAGGCAGTTCAGTATTTCGGACAAACTAGGACCCTGCTGCTTGAGAAGCAGATGTTCACATTTATGTCTCATCATAAGCTGCCCTAATTCTGCATCTCCAGTTTTGTCTCCTCCAAATTCCCCACCCCAAACTCTTTGCTCTAGTCAAGCTCACTTATTTTCTGTCCCCAAATAATAAAACGGGCATTTCCATTTCTAAGATTTTGCTAAGACCTTTGTCCTTCTCTGGAATGTTCCCTTCCTTTCCCTCTGCCCATCCTTCAAGACTTATTTGAGATTCTGTTCATTTGTTTATTCATAAACACTGAGTGTGTACTCTATGCAGTGTACTGTCTGGAATGTTATGCTGGGGTTCAATAAAAACAAGGCTGTCCTTATGTAATTTATGTTCTATCAGGAAAATGATACAAAATGAATTAAAACTAATTATTACAATTGTGATAAATGCTAATAATATGAGGCACAGGAAAATAAGATAACTTATAATGGGGGAAATGAACTGATCCAGGGCATCAGAAAGGCGTTCTCTCATATATTGTTGTTACAACCTCTTTGGAAATAATACAGCAATATATTCAATCACAAAGACCCTTTTTTGTTTTTTCAAAGATTTTATTTATTTGTCAGAGAGAGAGAGTACAAGCAGGGGGAGTGGCAGGCAGAGAGAGAAGCAGGCTCCCAGCTCTATCCCAGGACCCTGGGATCATGACCTGGGCTGAAGGCAGATGCTTAATCGACTGAGTCACCCAGGCATCCCAATCATATAGACCCTTTAACCAAGAAATTCATTCTTTTTCCTTATCCAAGTATAATTAACATATATTCAAGTGTTATACTAGTTTCAGGTGTACAATATAACGATCCAACAATTCTATTTCTCAGTGCCAGCAATTCCACTTTTGAGAGTCTATGATTTAACAGTGAAAGTACCAGCACTTAAAGTGGCATGTGACTGGGGCACCTGGGTGGCTCGGTTGGTGAAGCGTCCCACTCTTGACTCTTGGTTTTGACTCAGGTCATGATCTCAGGGTCATGAGAAGGAGCCCTGCATCAGGCTCCACATTCAGCAGGGAGTCAGCTTGAGATTCTCTCTCTCCCTCTCCCTTTGCCCCTCCCCTCCTCTGCTCTCTCTCTCTCTAAAATAAATAAATAAATCTATTTTTTTTAAAGATTTTATTTATTTATTTATTAGAGAGCAAGCGAGAGAGAAACAGCATGAGAGGGGAGAGGGTCAGAGGGAGAAGCAGGCTCCCCGCTGAGCAGGGAGCCCGATGTGGGACTCGATCCCAGGACCCTGGGATCATGACCTGAGCTGAAGGCAGTTGCTTAACCAACTGAGCCACCCTGGCGCCCTAATAAATAAATCTAAAAAAAATAAAATTGTGTGTGACTTTTGTTCCTAGCAAAGTTGCAAGTCTTACAAGGTTTAAAATCTCACCCAGCCAAGCTGCCCATGAGGTTAACTCTCCAAGCCAGTCTTGTGGATGGAGGAAAGTAAATGAAGGTAATCTAATGTGCCATAAAGTACTATTCATGTGGGTGCACTGATCATGCACAAAACATGCAAGGGAGGGACCCCAGGGTGGCTCAGTCGTTAAGCGTCTGCCTTCGGCTCAGGTCATGATCCCAGGGTCCTGGGATCGAGCCCCGCATCGGGCTCCCTGCTCTGTGGGAAGCCTGCTTCTCCCTCTCCCCTCCCCCTGCTTGTGTTCCCTCTCTCACTCTGTCTCTCTCTGTCAAATACATAAATAAAATCTTTAAAAAATAAACATTTCAGAGAGATCAGATTTAGGTCTAATTGCATAATACAATGGATCCAGCACGAGAGCTTGCTATAAGATCCTGATGGATGTCTCCCAGTAAAAACTTGCCCATTAATGTGCTTTGACAAAATGGTTGCTGAAAATGAGGGCAATGGTCAGGGTGACTACTCAAGGCACATTTTATTGGTCAGATTAGTTGATATGTATCATCCTTTGCCTCTGGAAGGCAAATTACTATGTAAGATCCTGTCCAGCTGGTAAAACACGGCTTCACTGCATTGTACCTTGAAGTAGAGGCTATCTGTTGTTAGGCTGAAGACAGAATAGTTCATCTTTACACAGGCTGGACAAGTGCCCAGTCTCCTGAGACAGTACCTGAGATTGTTTGGTTGCTGAGCGAAGGCAGCAAAAATCAAGCACGGTCAACTGAAGGCTGTGAAAGACTTGAGGGAGCAGGCATGCAGTAGACTACATGCCATCTAACCTTTGAAAAGGAAGTCTTACAGCATCAATAGTGTAGCCTTGTGCAGTATTTCACCTGTTTCCATTCTGGACCAGTTGACATTGTCTAGTTATTTTACCTCCGATTACTGTGCTATCATTGAAGTCAAATTCCTTGTGAAGGAATTTGTAATACGTGTAACATAATCCACATATGGTTAATGATGGTTCCTTTGACATTCAGGTGAGTGTGGCTGAGACAGCTTGTCTGATTGAGTACCCTAGTGAGCAAGGTGTGCACTGAAGAGTTATATTGCTTGCAGGGTTGAGTAATTCTCAAACAAGCGATTTGGGTGGCCATTAGGCATGGACATGAATGTCACATTCTTTGTTAGGTAGAGGCATGGATCTGTCCTTATACTGTAATACCACCACCAGTAATTGCACCTTTGTGGGTTATTAGGAATGATATTGGCAGATACACATCTGGATCTGTGTGCTGCTCACTTGCTTTCCTGGCTTCTTCAAAGCCAAATGACAGTACAGAATCCCTAACACCTCTCTATGGTGGCTGCAGTGGGGACAGAGGAGAGCAGCTTCCATGGTGATGTTACAGATAACATCCTCATGTGGTAAGTCTTCATGGCGGGAAACATGTGTTAAGCTTGATATATCGAGGGGTGCCTCTTGAATAGCACTGTGAGCCTGATATTTCCATGCCGGAGCTACCAAACTGAGAAATGGTTATCAGGAGGAGCAGTAGGAATAACAGCCTGGGGGTGCCTGGGTGGCTCAGTCGTTAAGCGTCTGCCTTCAGCTCAGGTCATGATCCCAGGGTCCTGGGATTGAGCCCCGCATCGGGCTCCCTGCTCCGTGGGAAGGCTGCTTCTCCCTGTCCCTCTTCTGCTGCCCCTGCTTGTGCTTTCTCTCTCTCTGTATCAAATAAATAAATAAAATCTTAAAAAAAAAAAGGAATAATAGCTCAGCTCAATAACTGTAGGCAGTGGAAGCATGAACCCACATGGGGTGATGATTGAACCAGTGGGAGGAGTTCCTTGGGACATACTGGAACACAGGAATGTCACATCAGACTGGAGTTTATTGATCTTTGTGTTACTTGCCTTGATTGTTGCACTGGTGACTGTAGCTAATGATTCTACAGCCGCTCTAACAACAGAGATGTCTGATATCAACTTGTCTGTGATATAAGATCGATGAATATGTCTCTATGTCAGAATCACTCAGAGCTCTTTTTCCTCTTTGTAGCTCACTCTAGATGGGCCCCTTGGTTGAAAGCTCCTCTGATCCTGTCTCTTGGTCTGAGAGAGCTGAACTTACCCCTGAGCTACCATGTCACATATCTTGGAGGTAACTCCTCAGATAGTGCTGGGATATTAATTGCAATCAGCTGCTCCAGGTTGTATCCTGAACATGGCTCTGTTGACCTTGAAACCATGGATTAGGAGCATTCAGAGGAGCTCTGCAACTGCTGACATTTCCAGAATCCAACACTGGTTCCAAGGCATAGTTTTTAGTGGTGGAAAAACTGGATACCACATGACTGTCCAGGAATAAGCAATAAGGGAAAAAAGATTAATTTCTGGTATTTCTACACTATGGAATATTATACAGCTGATAAACATAAATTAGATCTATATGATTTATCTCAAATAATATTGGTTATAAAAGCAAGTTTTAAATCAGTTTTTTAGAATGAGTCCATACTCATAAAAATCTACACATGCTTGTATATTTGAAAGAGCTTGGAGAAAGATGACAGGGCACTTGCTAAACTGTTAACATTGGTTACTTCTAATATATGGGCAAAATAACGGGGACCTCTTTTAGAGGATTTCATATCTCCAAGGAATGGATTATTAGCTTTTACTTTGTATATCTTTGGATTTCCTCACTCGTTACAAAATTAGCTGTCATTAAAATTAATGAAAAATTTTAATTTTGTTAGGGGAAAGGGCCACTAAATTTTTCTTAACTTACCCAACAGCATCTAATACAATAAACATTCTATAAATATTTGTGGAAGAAGACAGGAGGAGAGGAGAAACAGACTTAAATATTTGGTAGAGATAAAAAAATAACCATTAAACCACTAATGGCATGATGAAGCATTGTGGAACCTCTAAATGGGCAGTGAGAGAGGGGAAAAAAGAGAAACTTGATCAGGCTGGCAAAATAAAATGGGAAAAAGTGAAAAAAGCAAAGTAAAATAAGATATTATAAGATCAACATTGCAGTTACTCCAATAAATGTAAATGGGTTGAATTTACCTATCAAGTGAAAAAAATCTTTCATATTGGTTAAAGTCAAGGCGTCAGCAGGGCTGTGTTCCTTTTGGAGACTAGGGGAGTATCTCCAACACCTTGCTCATTCAGGTGTTGGCACTATTCAATTCCATGAGGTTATAGGACTGCGATCTCGTTACCTTGGTGACTGTCAGCAAGGAGCAGACCTTAGCTCCTTGAGGCCTCTCAGGCCCTTGCAGATAGCCTTCAACATTTCAGAAGCAGCAACAGGGAGTGGCATCCTTCTCAGGCTTTGAATTTCTCCAGTGATTGGATTGGGCCTACCTCCCCCACCCCTCCATAATTCAGGATAATGTCTTCACAAGGTCCTTAATTTTAATCACATCTGCAAAATTCCTTTTGTAAGGTAACATTCCCAGGTTCTGGGAATTAGGGTGTGGACAGCTTTGGGGGCCATTAATCTGCCTATCACAGTGAAGGACCTAAACAATTTTAAATAAATGTAGAAAAGGGTCACATTTTTGGATGGGAAGATGTGCTATTTGTAAAGATGTCATTTCTACCTGAATTAGCCTACAAATTCTGTGCAAGATGTTTTAATGATAAGCAAAATTGGATTTTGAATCAAGTGAGGGGATAGATACTCAGAGAAGACTGTATTGCTTAGAAAAAAAGAAACACATTTCTTGCACTTTAACTCAGGTAGACTTACACATATTCTAGATACACATATACCAATATCATGCACAAGGGCAAGGTAACAGATCCCATTGTTTCCAATATTCTGTTAACATCCAGGATTTTTCTACTCACTGTCCTACTGTCCAGGAATAAGGAGTAGACTGTGATATAAGATCGATGAATATGTCTTCTATGTCAGAATCACTCAGAGCTCTTTTTCCTCTTTGTAGCTCACTCTAGATGGGCCCCTTGGTTGAAAGTTCCTCTGATCCTGTCTCTTGGATCTCAACAAAGAACATGCCCAAGGAAGAGAGGAGAAAAGGCAAAAGGAGAAAGGTAAGTCTACTCACCTTATTTTAGGAACACATTTAACTGATATTTTGAACCATTTACAGAGACTACCACCCTTTCCTTTTTAATAACCAAATAACCGAAAGCTCCAGACTCCATCATCCTGTTTTTCCCCAACACATCCTTTTTACACTTCTCAAATCTGAAACTCATTTTATTTTTCTGTCCACTCATACAGCTTCATGAGAAATTTCAGGAAAAGTTCCTGGCAGTTGTGCACTCTGTCTTCTCAGTTTACTTGTGATACCACTTAGAAAAACGTTTCTAAAGAAACATTTCTTTCCTTAAGAACGATTTCCATCGCGATGTTTCCCTAGAGATGTGGATGGTACTGCGAACTGTACCAAGGCAGGTTACGTGGGTGGGTGCAGATTCTGTGATAAGGTTTTTATCCCCTCCATTTCTTTGCCTGTTTGGGGATGTGGGCTGAAGAGGAGTAAGAGAAAAATTTATTTGTATCTCCTCCAAAGAAAGTAACTTTAGTAAAACCGCCACTCTTGACTTGCAAAGAAGCTCATATAATGATTATTTACAGATGTGATTAGTTCATTCAAAGAAAAGTTATTTCAAGGCAATTGTCATGCTTTATTAAGCCTAAGTATGTTCGGAATGTATCCCATTTACAAATCCCCGGAAATAAAACAGTCACCATTGTTTAATCCCCGACACCAAGCACAGAGTCCTCGGATTTGACTTCTCAGCAGTCATTCTGACCCCCTGGTTATATATAGATCAACTGTGGGTGTCTTGCATTTCTGTCTCCAACTTTCTTAACCGTTACTAGGCAAAACATGGGCATAAGCAACCTTTTCTAAGTTAATACTGCACTAACAGAGATCCTGGGAAGTCCGCAGCCCGGCACTGGTCAGGAAGAAGTGGCCGTGAAGGGTCCAGGGAGGTTCAGCCCGATTCTGCAACTTCCCAGAGGGTGGAGGCAACGGCCCAGTCCGCACCCGCCCAGCAGAAGGTCGCGCGAAAATCCGCCACTCTACCAGTTTCAACAAAGAACATGCCCACGGATACCCGGATGCAGCAGGTCCACCCCCGCTTCCCCCACCGGGGACGAGACTCCTGCGCATCCAGGACTTTGCGCAAGGTGGGCGGGGTGGGGCGGGGCGCGGGAAGAGAGGAGAAAGGGCGGCGGTTGGGCGAGAGGGGAGCCACGCCCACCGCTCCAACGTTTCTGCGCATGCTCTGCGCGTCAGCTTCTGGTATTTTAGGCGCGTCTGCGGACGTCGGCGTCTGGAGGTTGGAGGGAGAGGTCGAGTATCTGGTTTTTCAAGAGCCGCTTTGAAAAGCCTTTCTTCATCTTCAGCTTCGGAAAGGAAGGCCTCTGTTCGTCCTTTCCTTTGGCCTTCGGTGTGGCGTTGGCGGCCTGTGGTGGTAAGTTTACTGGTGACGGGGTCGGTCCCAGGTACGTGAGGCGGGGGTGACGCACGAAGGGGACGCGGGCAGGCTGGCCTTTGAGATTGCCACTTCTGGGAGTCGGAGCGGCTCGGTTAGTTTATTGGCTTGGGGCCCTACCGCGCGACTCACTTCCGGTCCCCCCCCCCCGGTTGTTCTTAGGCGCCTAGTTTCCGGGTAGGGATCCTGAGAGACGGAGGGAAGTTTGCAGCCTCGGGCCGAGATGTCTCAGTACGTGAACGACCTGTGGCCCGGCTCGCCGCAGGACGAGGAGTCCCCCTCGACGTCTCGGTCGGGCCGGTCCAGCCGCCTGTCCTCGGCGTCCAGGAGCCGCTCGTCTTCTGGGAGCTCTCGGTCCCGCTCCAGCGGCTCGAGCCGGGCGTCGTCGCGGAGTCGGAGCCGGCCCCGAAGGAGGAGCAGGTCCAGGTCCTGGTCCAGGCGGCGCCACCAGAGGAAGTACAGGCGCCACTCGCGCTCCTGCTCGCGCAGCCGCTCGCGCTCCCGCGGCCGCCGGTACCGGGACAGGCGCTACGGCGCGTCCAACAGATATCGCCGGTCGCCGTGGCGGCCTCGCTCTCGCAGCCGGTCCGGCTCGCGGGGACGCGCGTATTACCGACGGGCCTACGCGCTGCCGCGGGGGCGGCGCTACTACGGCTTCGGCCGCACCGTGTCCCCGGAGGAACGCAGAAGATGGAGGGGCCGCTCCCGGACCAGGTCGCGGAGCCCCACCCGTTTTCGCTTGAGTGAGAAAGGTGAGTCATCTGCCGCGAACCTTTCCAGCGCACCCTTGTACGTGGCTGGCGACAGCACGAGTACGCGGGGGGACCAGAGTTGCCGTGTAGTGTGGATATTTCCATTGCTTTTGGTGCCTGTAATCTTAGTAGTTTCGTTGGGAGCAAAGAGGGAAGGGACACACGTAAGCAGGTTAAGAGCAGTTAAAAGCGCTGTTTTTGGTGCCCAGTTTTGAAGTGGTCGTTCTTTTCCCCTGGGGTCTAGAAGTCGACTGTGGTATTAAACAGCTCGCGGTGGAGGAAATCCTTTTTCCTAGTGGCTGGTCCTTCTCGGTGGAGCCTTTCTAGGTATTACTAGTGACTCAGCAGTTTATTCCTTAAGGTTTTGTTATCTGTTGAGCGAGAAGAGTATCAACTTTTTTCCTCAATACCGTGTTACTGGAACAACTGGATTTTGTTCCAATATTTTACTTATTAAGATTTATTTGAGAAAGCATGAGTGCGGTGAGGGGGAGAAGGAGAAGCAGACTCCCCACTGAGCAGGGAGCCCTATGGGAGGCTCATTCTGGGACTCCTGGAGGATGACCTGAGCGGAAGGCAGATGCTTAACCGATTGAGCCACCCAGGCGCTGCAGTTCCAGTATTTTAATACAGATGATTTGTTTTAATGCTGGTAAGATCACAGAACAGAAAAAGACATGTAAACTAAAACTCATAGGAGTCTGAAAATGGATTGTATCTGCATTGGTTCATTAGTTGTGATGATTGGGCCATATGTAAAATCTATTACAAAAACTTGATATGTTCAGAGAAACACATTTGAAGAGAAAGGAAAAACAATTAGGAAATTCAGGCCTTTGGTAAGGAAAACTGAAAACCAGTTGTTGAAGATTATTTAGGGATGCTTGCTTGCTTTTTTTAGCAAAAAAATGAGGTATAGAATTTTGTTTTTGTGATTCCAGCTGTATTTTACCCACTAAAATAAAATATTTAAATGTCTTTATTGTTAATAAAATACAAGCTTGTTTTGTGATTGGGCAGTCTTTGGGGAACTGTACTACAGGATTAAGGGATTAAGGAATGTCTTGTCTTGTTTTTGTAGATCGAATGGAGCTGTTAGAAATAGCAAAAGCCAATGCAGCAAAAGCTTTAGGGACAGCTAACTTTGACTTGCCGGCTAGTCTCAGAAAAGTTCTTGCATCTAAAGAGACGAACCATGGAACAGCTGTACCAAACAGTGGTGCAACGTTTGAGGTGAGTACTCTAGGTTTATCCAAACAAAATCTTCAGAAAGCTACTGTTGGAAAGATCTAATTGGCCATTTTTATTTGATTTATTTTAGAGTGCTTCTTGGAAAGCCTAAATATAATTAAGATCAAAATAGCAGCTCTAGTGAAGGTCTCTCCCTCGTGAAAATGGGAGATTAGTGATCTTCATTTTCATGTGACTCAGTACTAATTACTTTCATAGTTGTAGGTGGTATTTGGCGATTTCTATGTACCTATCGACTTTTTCTAACTAGCCTTTACAGAGTATTTTATCTGTAGTCTTCATTTGCAGCATTATGTTCCCACAAATTCTGTATTCAACATACAGTATAGTTTATCTGCTTTATTTCTGTCTTATAGAAATCATGAATGTGGTCTCCAGACATGAAGAAAATCTGTTGGTAATTGATACATGGGCAAAAACATCAGAGGTTTTACTAATTTGAAGTTTATGTTCACACACTGAAAGTTTAGTTTTTTGTTGGTAGATCCATGTGCATGCTAGAATTTGGGATAGGTACTATTTTGATAAGATACTGAAGACAATTTTTTTTTTAAAACATTTTGTAATGTGGGACATCTGTGATACAGATATCCCTTTCATAATATATGCAATATATTCCAGATGTTTTGAGAGATTACAGAAGAAGAGGCCTGCTTCACTTGCAGATAAGTTTATTATAATTTTCCAGAAATGTCCAGGATGTGCATTGGCAAATTGCACTGTGGTCTTAAAGTATAAAATTCATAGCCTTCAAGGTTTAAGGTAGTTATGAGTTTGACAGAATCAGTTAAGATAGGAAAAATGTTCTCTAGATAAACTTATCATTCAAACCCAGGTGTGGGTTTGCTTAAGTATTTAGTAATGAACAAGATCTTAGTCCAGTTGCTTTTTCAGATGATTAGGTTTCCAACTGGCAAACGCCTTAGTTCTTAGAAACTAGGTATTTTCTGGGATGACTTTACTTTCAGAGTTAATTGAATTTGCATCGGGGGAATATAATACTATTTTATTGGGGAAGAGTGTCTTAAGCTGATTATTGAATCAGTTTTGTTAAGGGGAAAGCTGGAATACTAATGTCGTTTAGGCTGTTAAGTATATGATTAGATCCAAGTCGATTTGTGTCTCTACAACTAAATTTATATATGGTTGGGCTGCATTTTATACAGTATGGTAAACCAAGGGTATGGTTTTTTTAAAGTATTTTCTCTTACCTGTTCTAGCTGTTGGAAAGACAAGCAGAAGATGGAACTAAAAATCCCAGTGAAAAGCCTTCCCAGCAAAAAAGCATAGCTTTTAGCTCTAACGTAAGTATATCTAGGCATTGGCTACTCAAAATTGGACTTAGGGACATAATTCTATTATGTGGGCTTTTATTTTTGTTGGAAGGCTCATTGTTTTTGTGGTGGTACTTTGGGGTCTACTAAGCCACTTTAGATAGAATAAACCTTTCATAATTTTTTGTACCATTCTTACAGGTGACCGGTATATTGGCTCCCTCTGTATCTGATACTCACATTTTTGATATCAGTGTTTTACTTTTTTACACATCCCTCCTATACTTGTTGAATTATTTAGAAAGCACATCTCAGAAAACGCTGTAATCAGAATATTTTAAAATCAGCCAAGGGTTGGGGCACCTGGGTGGCTCAGTTGGTTAAGCGACTGCCTTCGGCTCAGGTCATGATCCTGGAGTCCCAGGATCAGGTCCCGCATCGGGCTCCCTGCTCGGCAGGGAGTCTGCTTCTCCCTCTGACCCTCCTCCCTCTCATGCTCTCTGTCTCTCATTCTCTCTGTCTCAAATAAAATAAATAAAATCTTTAAAAAAAAAAAAAAAATCAGCCAAGGGTTTAAACAAAACTGAAAACTTTCAATGCATTATTTTGTAATAAACTTTGCACATGTCTGATTTTTCCTAGTAGTTTTTAAAGTAGGCTTTACAATTTGGATCATGTGATAAATATGGGGTCCATTCTTTGCTTTTGGATGGTGTCTCAAGTTTTAATCTTTAATGGAATTATTTAGTATATTTTGTAAAAAGCAAGTATTTAAAAAAAAAAAAAGCAAGTATTTTGAGTACAAGTATGTGTTTGCATAGCTGACTTAAGAATTTCTTCTCTTACAGAATTCTGTAGCAAAGCCAATGCTTCAGAAATCCGCTAAAGCTGCTGCTGAAGAGACCTCTTCAGGATCCCCCAAAATAGACCAGAAAAAAAGTCCATATGGACTGTGGGTACCTGTCTAAAAAAAGAAAACTAATGTATAAGGTTGGCTGAAATGCACTTTATTGTAAGTGTGTGTTCCTAACATTATTCCATCTCTGGGAGTCATTTAGTGGTAATTGTTGCAATTACAAACAATGACAAAGAAATATATAAATCTTTAATATTTAAATATTAACATTTTAGATTTCTCTTATAGATAAGAGATAACACACGTGGACCAGAGGATTCATACAGGTGGGAGTCTTGTACATATACTTGTAAATGTTTTGTATAATATCGATTACTTATGTAAAAGCAAAATTTATAAGAACAGTAATTGATTTGTTTATATTTGTTAATAAATTTCTTGTTTAAATTTGTGTTGCTTTGTTATGTATGTATATATTACATAATGAATCTTAAAGAAGCATAAAGTGTCTCTTGTTTAAAGCCTTGCTAATTCCAAATCCAAATCCATGGACTGACGGCATAGGGTTCACTGACCTTACCCAGTTTGTGAGAAATGCTAAATCTCAAAGTCTCCACCCCAGAGCTGAATCTTAATATTCGCCAGTTGATGTGGGTCTTCGTTTAAATTTGAGAAGTTATGCCTAAAATTTATGGAATTCTGGCATAGTATTGTCTTGGACGAGTTAAACTACAAGCTTTAGGTGAGGAGACTCAGCCAGAGAGATAGAAATGAATGCCTCATTGAGCTCTACAATCTGTGAAGTTTAGCTGCATTTCTTTATTACGCCTTTTTTTTTTGAAGTATGTTTTTCTTTCTTACTTGCTTTCTCTTTTGCCACCAACTTGTGTAGTCTCAGGAAATAGTTTTCCAATAGGGATGATAAGGTAAACAGGATAGGCAGAATATCAGATACGAAACAAATAACTCAGGAAAAGAAACACTCAAATAATATGAATAGATGAGCAGGCAGAAGTCCTGAATTCTTAAGTAGAAGGGACAGTAACGAAGGTTCTCAGGTGGAACTTAATTTGCTGTTAACTAAAGCTGTGCTGTCTAGTATTTACCTGTACTTTCCAATCAGTAACAGCCACTGGCCACATGTGATTACATGCAGCCTCTCAGTCATACTAGCCACTTCTGAAGTGTTAAGGCTAGTGGCTGTGTTACTGGAAAGTACAGATAAGAGAATATTTGTATCCTAAAACATTGTATGGTGAAGAGCTGCTCTAATAAAATTTGACCTTACGAAAAATTTAAATGGACAACGAACGGAAAATTCCGTGAGAAAGGGTTGCTGCTCTGGGTGAACATGTCCATTTTATATCTAGGTTAACAGTAGTTACCAGGAGGGGGACATGCTTCTAAAGAAGTACAAAAGTTTATGCAGTAGGTTCATTTTTATTCTAAGGAGACCTGAGAACATTGGTAGGCTGGCCTGGTTACAGCCAAATCCAATAAAACATGAGGATTTGAGTTGTAACTGAGAATGTGGCTAATATGAACACCTTGTTAGTATCTTTAGTTGGTATCCTTAGCAAAGTTGCAGAGGGTTCCCTTGTGAGGGAGACTTTGGAAAAGAATTAATAATGTGATAATCTTTCTTACCTTCATTTCGCTGGTAGCAGCATTTGCTGCTCTGATTATGACACGTATTTGAATACTAGCCCTGAACAGCTGAGTGACTGGATAAGTCCTGTAACTCTTCAACCAAACTCCTTCGTTACATAAGAATGGTCTGGGCTAATTACCACTTCTGATACTTCTGCAGTGATTTTTACCTTTGGCATTCTTCACCATTAGCTTCTTCAGTCTATTAGCACGCTTGAGGCTTAGCTATTTCATACTCTTTAATTTCTTGGTCTGTTGGCTCATTTTCTCTTATCTAGTGTCCTGAAAAGAATATGGTTTATATTCTTCATTTTTTTTTTTTTTTTCATAATTGCCCCATCAAGTACTAACAGTGTTCTTGTCTAAGTTCACCTTGTCTGTTGGGTCTGGCCAGGTCTGTGGTGTTTAGTTTGTCCTGGGCTTTGTAACACAGAAGATAATGTACTGTGTGTGTAAAGCCAGACTGGCCTTCATTATGTAAGTGGGATGCAGTTGCCCAGGTGTAATACCCTGTTACTGTGTAAGTGGTGGACAGTATAGCAAGATGGTGCCGATGGTGAGAAATTATACCAAGAAACTAGATTCAGTGCTGTCCAGTGAAAATGAGGGAACCACATTGAAAAAGGTAAAAAGAATTAGTGAAAGTTTTTTACCCTAGTATATCTAAAATGTCATTTCAATACTCTAAGAATTGGTGGCATTTTACTTTTTTTGTACTAGGTATTGTAATCATGTATTTTACACTTAAAGCACACCTCAGTTTGTCCTAGCCACTTTTAAAGTCACATATGGTGGATGGCCACCATTTTGGAAAGCACATCCCTAGATTGGTTCAGGTGTTAAATCCTTTGCTTTTTTTCTTAAAGTGTGAACTAGAGGAACTGTATTTAAGTCACCATAGCATGCTTCCCTTTCGTTTTCTTTGCTGAAAACCTCTCTTAAGCTTATCTAGTAAAATAAAACTTCGTCTTAACGAGTGCTTTTCACTCTTTCTCTATAGAGTCCTTTGTCAAAATTTTCTTGCAGGGATTTACATGCATTTATTTCCTTTGACCTCTTCCATTTTCTACACTGGGTCTTTGTCCTTTGCCCACTGATGGATTGTATCCTTGGCCTACTTCTCTCTCTACAAGCTCTTAGCAATTTCCTCCATGCTGCCTTCTGCCATCTACTAACTGAGAATTTCCCGAGTTCCTTTCCAGTGCTTACTCCCGCGCTCTTCAAAATGCACCTTTCCTATGCTGAACTTCTACAATATTGCCTATTTGACCATCCACCCAGTCACCTTCAGAGTAATCCTCAAATCCTACTGACCTCTGCGCTTCTGGTTGAAGCAGCAGTGACTGTTGGGGAGTGCTTTTCTCCTCTGGAGAAATCCGTGTTTCCTTTTTTTTTTTTTAAGATTTTATTGATTTGAGAGAACACCAGCAGGTCTAGTAGAGGGAGAGGGAGAAGCAGACTACCCCCTGAGCAGGGGGCCCGATGTGGGGCTTGATCCCAGGACTCTGGAATCATAACCTGAGCCAAAGGCAACCCTTAACCGAGCCACCCAGGTGCTCCTCCTGTTTTTCCTTTAAATCCAGATTATGATGTCTATGAAACCTATCCTTACTAATCTTTCCCTCCTCTTTTCCCTTAGTACGCTGGTACTAAATGTTTTCTTGGTAAATACTGGAGAGCCACATAAAACAGGTGATCAGTTTTTTTGAGGAGACAGCGGCATAGGTGTGTATTCGTCTTGAATTTTTTTTAAGATTTATTTTGGAGATAGCACTAGCAGGAGGGAGAGAGGGAGAGAATCTCGAGCAGACTCCATGCTGAGCAGGGAGCCTGAAATGGGGCTCAATCCCAGGACCCTGAGATCATGGCCTGAGCTGAAACCAAGAGTGGAACACTTAACCAACTGCACCACCCAGGCTTCCTTTCTTGAATTACTATTTTTTTTTTTTTTAAGATTTTTATTTGTCAGCACAAGAAGGGGGCACAGGCAGAGGGAGAAGCAGGCTCTTCACTAAGCAACGAGCCCTACATGGAGCCTGGGATCATGACCTGAGCCAAAGGCAGATGTCCCTTGAATTATTTTTTTTTTAAACACATTGGTTGTTTTTTGTTTTGTTTTTAAAGATTTTATTTATTCATGAGAGAGGCAGAGGGAGAAGCAGGCTCCCAAGGAGCAGGGAGCCAGATGCGGGATTCGATCTCAGGACCCTGGGATCATGACCTGAGCCGAAGGCAGATGCTCAACGACTGAGCCACCCAGGCACCCCTCTTTTTCGGTTTTAAGACTGAAAATCTCTTCAGAAAAAAATTCTTTGAAGAAATATGTTCATTGAACTTTAATGAATTTTGTAAGTTAATAGTACTGTCAGATGGTTTAGTTTTAAGATTGGGAACACAAGCTCATGTTGAAAATACAAGGGCAGTGACATTACACTACTTTGAGAGAATTCATATATATACTGCTGATTCTGCCCAATAATTACCCTATTCAAACACAAACATACAAGTAATAGTGATGAGACCACTCTTCAAACTAGTAATTCAGGCATTCCTTAATTTCTACCTTCTGCTACACTTCAAGACCACAGTTAATTTTGTCATGAGGCATGAAATCAGTACTAAAACTTAAGGCTGCATGATAGTACTTACTGCTTTTCCAAGTCTATGACCATCCTATCAATTTCCTCCATGAAGGAGGCTGTTAGATGTTGTGTAAAACTCCTCTCCACTGAGAAAAAGCAAGGTGTAAGTAACACTATAAAGATTCTATACCAGCAGAACTAGACAATGTTTAGTGGTCAAAAATGGAAACCTCTGGGATCATATCTGATTTCAAAGAAATAGAAATCAGACCTGAAAAAAGGTACTTAAGAAATCTACTCTAGTGCTCAAGTGAGGCACCAGCTGAGGACCAGAGGCTAATGGACTCACCCAACCAAGTCGTACAGTGAGAGAGCCTGAATGAGAACATGGTGTGCTCTGAACAATTTAGAGCTCTCTCTACTCTACTCCACTATCCCTATTAAAACAGTTGTGATCTTGGGGTGCCTGGGTGGCTCAGTCGTTAAGCGTCTGCCTTCGGCTCAGGTCATGGTCCCAGGGTCCTGGGATCGAGCCCCGCATCGGGCTCCCTGCTCAGCGGGAAGCCTGCTTCTCCCTCTCCCACTCCCCCTGCTTGTGTTCCTGCTCTCACTATCTCTCTCTCTCTGTCAAATAAATAAAATCTTAAAAAAAAACAAAACAAAAGTTGTGATCTTAAGCACATTACCTGCCTTAGGGAAAGAGCAAGTGCAGCTTATTAGCACTGCTTACTGCACCTGATGAAGTAGATATCCTGCATAGGTAAGGGACACAGTAACAGCAACAGTAATCATGATGATGAGACTGCCTACAGCACTATGTGCCAAACATTAAGTACACTGTAGGGATGAATTCATTTAATCTTTACCATAACCCTATGGGGTAAGCACTATTATTCCCTGTATACAGATGAGGAAACGGAGAAGAACTGTGACACGTCTAGTAAGTGATGGAGCCGGAACCCAAGGCCAGGAAGCAAAGCTCCAGAATCAGCACTCTTAAATTCAAGTCCTTCCAGGTAACATGCTAAGAATATACCATTAAATCACTTACAGTTTTTCTCTCAGTCTTTCATAAGTTTCCACGTCAGGTTTGATATGCTTGGTCAGCCGATGATACTGGCGTAACTGAGCAGCAGCATAATCTAAAAGGAGAATCCAGACTATTTTAGATGTTGGGGCATTATTAGACCTGTTATTAAGAGGCCCATTCAATAAAGTAAAAGCCAGTTTTACCTGAGAATCCCAAGTCAGGGTTTTTCCTCCTCTACTTCCTCTCCCATCTTTCTGCATCTTCTGCACTGATCTCCAGCAGCTTCACTTTCTCATAGTCCTCCCCTCTTGCTGCACATTCCTAAAAAGGGGAAAAAACATTAGTTTTATTCCCTTATATAATTCTTTGATCCCTTTAAAATCAAGAGAGGCCTAAAGACTGCTATCAAGACTGTTTAAGTTGATTAGCTTGAAAAGAAAATTGTGTGCAATTTGCTATGATCTGTAAGAAGTAATACATCTAGGGTTGCCTGGGTGGCTCAGTTGGTTGGGTGTCTGGTCATGATCCCAGAGTCCTGGTATCAAGCACCACATCAGGCTCCCTGCTCAGCGGGAAGTCTGCTTTTCCCTCTCCCTCTCTCAAATAAATAAATAAAATCTTAAAAAAAACAACAACAACCCATCAGAGCTGCATTTCTTATTTAAAAAAAAAACAAAAACCTCTATAACACTGACACCAAAAACAGCCATGGTGGACACATTAGGTGTCCATTAAAATCCTTTCTCCCCTCCTGGGCGCCTGGGTGGCTCAGTTGGTTAAGCGACTGCCTTCGGCTCAGGTCATGATCCTGGAGTCCCTGGATCGAGTCCCGCATAGGGCTCCCTGCTCGGCGGGGAGTCTGCTTCTCCCTCTGACCCTCCCCCCTCTCATGTGCTCTCTCTCTCAAATAAATAAATAAAATCTTTAAAAAAAAAAAAAAATCCTTTCTCCCCTCCTTTCCTAGCTCATGGCTGCCCATTTCCCAACCTCCCCTGCAGTTGGATCAGGCCAGATGACTTGGGAGCTGATACATGAGAGACTCAGGAGCTTTATAGTTTTGGGTTTTTTTTTAAGATTTTATTTATTTATTTGACACACAGAGAGACAGCACAAGCAGGGAGACCGGCAGGGAGAGGGAAAAGCAGGCTCCCTCTGAGCAGAGCTGGACGTGGGGCTCGATCCCAGGACCCCGGGATCATGACCTGAGCTGAAGGCAAACGCTTAACTGACTGAGCCACCCAGGCGCCCCTACAGTTTGTTATTGTTGGAGCTTTTGTTACTGTAGCTTAGGCTCTTACTCTAATAGCCACTGCTTATGCCACTCTACGTGCGAGGCACTGCTGTTACATGTTTTACACATTTTAGTCTCCCAACTCTCTCAGAGCCAGAGTGCTCACCTTCCATGCCATATGCCGCCTCGGCAAAACACAAGAGAATCCTGGAATCCACAGCTTGTGAGGATGGTGGAATTGTACTTACTTTTTTCTCTTCTTCTTCCTGCAGCTCCCATCCCAGACGAGCTTTTTAGCCTCCCAGTTTGCAGGTAATTTAAGTCTTTTATCTTCCTCCACAACTTCCTGGTGATTTAACATTCGAGCTTCATTCTACTACCAGAACACACAAAGTTTGTCGGCACAGGTATGGAAACAAATCTAAATAGACATTACCTGTCTTCTTGTATGGCAGGCATCCAAAGCAGACCTTTGGATTTTATCCTGAACGGCGGAGAGCCACTAGAGAATTTTACGTGTGTATTCGTGTTGGGGGAATTTTATGGAGGGGGAGATGAGGAAGTCAACACCTATTCCTATAACTTTAAATATTCTTTTACTACTTTCAAGGAACCAGGTGGTAGGGATGGAAAGAGCTATGGTTTGGAAGTAAGAAGACCTGAGGGATATATGGACTTGACTACTCTCTGGCTGTGTGATGTAAGCAAGTCTTTTAGGACTGGATTGAAACAGGGCTTCCCACAGCATGAGTTCCACTGACTGGAGAGACTTGAGAGGATTTTAGATGCTACTGAATGACCCTGAGTCACACACTGAGAAGGTGATTCCATTTTCATATCTCTTTTAATTCAAATTGGGTCCAAGACAAATTCTGAGCAACT
>NC_138372.1:17463273-17487278 GCF_054177405.1 Leptonychotes weddellii | reverse complement strand
CAAAACAAATAAAACACAAAAAACTCAAAAAACCCCCAGAAACAGAAAAGATGAAAAGAGAACCTATAAGGGCGCTTGGGTGGCTCAGTCGTTAAGCGTCTGCCTTCGGCTCAGGTCATGAATCCAGAGTCCTGGGATCAAGCCCCACATCAGGCTCCCTGCTCAGCGGGAAGCCTGCTTCTCCCTCTCCCACTCCCCTTGCTTGTGTTCCCTCTCTCACTGTGTCTCTCTCTCTGTCAAATAAATAAATAAAATCTTTAAAAAAAAAAAAAGAGAACATATAAAGACATAAAAATGTAAAATTCCTATCTTAAATAGTAATATTACATTTAAACAGCAATTTAAAGATAAACACTGAGCAAGTGGACAGGTGGTCACATGTATAAACTGTGAAGGTGATGGGAGAGAGACTCCAATCTAATATTTATGAAGTTGAGAAAGTTTTTCGATCACAGAGTTAGTGGCAGAGTTAGACCAAGACCAAATTTCCTGATTTCTGGCTGTTTTTCCCCCTATCTATGAATATTTTAATATCTCCTTTAAGTAATCTCTACACCCAATATGGGGCTTGATCACAACCCCAAGATCAAGAGTTGCATACTCCACTGACTGAGCCAGCCAGGCGCCCCTTTGATACCTTTTTAACAATACCACCATCACATTCCCAAAATAATTCTTATCCTGTAATGTTCACATTTTCCTGATGGTCTCAAGTGCTCATTATTTTTTACAGTTTGAATTCAGACAAGTTCCATATATTGTGATTAGTCAATACATCTCTTAAGTTTTATTTAATCTACAGTTTCCTTCTCCATCTTTTTTACCCCTGCTCTTTTGAGGACTGTGAAAATGATTAGGCTGACTGTCCTATTTCCCAAAGTGCTAGCTGCCTCCCTATGATGTCCTTTAATAGGCTCCGTTGACCCCTGTATTTCTTGTAAATTGGTCATTAGATCTAGTGGTTCCATTCAGTTCAGGTAATATTTAACAAGTCTACTTATATGAACTAGTGTTATATACTTCTATCAGGAGACACACAATCTCTGATCTTCTCCCTTTTTGTGATGTTTGCAGTTACTGATTACCTAGATCCAGTGATCTATTAAAGATTACAAAAGCATGATGTTTGAATTATATTATTACGTCTTCACATAACGTCCAGCCTACTTTTTACACAGTATTTCAAATTAAGTATGTGTGCCTGACTAGCTTTTAAATTGAGTTTTTCTGGGCAAATACAGATAACTACACTCCTCACACATACCCTGTCCCCCGCTGCCTACAGGCCTCCCACCCTAATGAGGACTCTGCCTTTGCACTTGTTCTTACTGCTTGGACACCTCTTCCCCCAACTCCTTTACTTATCTGATAATATCCTACTCATCTTTCAAGCAGCTTAGCTGTCCCATTAGTCTTTAGTTGTCTTTTTCTTCTCTGAATTTCTGAGGCACTTTGTACCTCCCTCTAACATACAATTACCAAGTCGTGGAGTAATTTTTGGTTATGGACCTGCCTCCATAACCAGACAGGAGTCTTACCACACTTACCACTGTATCCACCCTATCTAGTTGGTTATGGCACACCAGGAGCTCGGGGGTGAGTGGGGAGGAGGGTGTTAGGATGAATGAGTGAGTGGCCAACTTGCTGTGCGACAACAGACAAAACCAGTGTCTGGGTCCAGAAACGGATTAAGTGAGACATTCTAGAAGTGAGACCTAAGCATGAGCATTTTTAAAAAGTTCTAGAGTGATTCCAGTGTGCTACCAGGGTCGAAACCACCGGGAAAGATCTTGCTTCAGCACCGCGGGTCAGGCGCGCTGGTGCGGCTTGCTCGTCCCTCCACCAACGCGCACGGGCCGCCCGGGTGACAGGTCTCGGCTCCTCGGGGGCTACTCACCCGCTTCAGGTGCAGCTCCCGGAATTTGCGCAGCCTCTGTTCGTGCTTCTGGGCGGCCAGCTCCGCGGCTGCCGCCAGGGGCAGCTCCCCCTCCTCCGCGCTGTCCACCCGCACCTGCGGCGAGGAGGACCGACTGGAGGCGGGACGGCCGGGGCCGGTTCCCCGCCGGTCCCGCCGGGCCGGGCCGAGCCCTCACCGCCGTCCCGACCCACGGTGTGGGCGCCTCCCTCCCTGGCATCGCCTCTACGTCTAGGCCAAACCTCTAGCCGCAGACGCCCTTATCCCCAATCCCTGGGCAAAGCCTACCACCCACCCTCTCAACCTCAGCCTCAGCGGCCATCAACCAGCTGCGCTTTACCCCTCACACTTCCGGCGACAACAAATAACTTTTCCGACTCTCTCGCTCACTTCCGGCAGCCTGCAGCCACAGGTTGCGGGGGGGAAACCCCGCCCCTTTCTGCGTCTCCCGGGAGATGAGGAACCAATCACCGCCCGTCGCAGCCCTGGGCGGCATCCGATTGGGCCAGGCCTGTGCGCAGGGGCGTGGAGTAGCGACACCTGGGCGGTGCGGGTAAAACCGGAGGAGAGACCCGGCGTCAGCGCCGTCGGGACGGCAAAGAGGAGGAAGAGGGGAAAAGGGAGTAAACCACCGAATTTGTGAGAAAGCGACCCAAAGCACAAGTTGTGCCCATTAACTGACGGACCTTATAGTTTAGATTTCTGAATACCAAATACAAAGCAGATTCACGGTTACCATCACGTCACCCTGTTTTAATCCCTGCCTAGCAGTTTATTGTCGCCCCGCTCAGTACAACGTGAGCTCCAAGGGAACAGCTGATTCCTTGTGGCCCCAACGGTATCTGGTGCAGGGTATGAACTAATTTCATACTGTTGAATGAGTGAACAGATTGGTTGGGGATTATTTGGTATCTGGAGCATTTTCGTGATGCAGAAAGATTTCTTGGATTAATTTGAGGCTTTGACTTTCTTCTGAAAATTCTGCACAGAACAGCATTCTTCATATACCTGTCCACTCATTCAATAATGAACTGTATAATCGCTCTTATTTATTTACTAACTAGTCTATTCTTTGGTTCATCATCTATGAAAAAGACAGTAAAGCAATACCCATGTCACAGAGTAGTTTGAGGACAAATTAGATAATATGGGTGAAGTATCTGTGACTAGTACCTGGCCCATAGCAAATGATGAGTAACTGCTGACTTTTACCAGTTGGCATTAGATGTGCCCCTCTCCTGCCTGCGGTTTTCTTAAATGTCTTTCTTCAGGGAAGCCTTAACCTCCACCACCCGAAGAGTCAGTTTCCCCTCTTATAGCTCTTCATACTTTATTCTTTGTTGCATTTACATACATGTAATTAAATAAATGTGGAATTTCTTGTTTAATGCCATTAATTTAAATGAGACAAATTTCTTAACTGCTATCAAAGAAGCAAATCTAGGCCTTTATTTTTCTGTATCATGGATGATTTGACAGAGGAGTCTTACATGTATTTACATTCTTTAGGAATACAGAAATGTCAGTGACAAAATTATTTACAGTAAGATCACATCAGAATTACAGGTTTTACAAAATATTTTGTCAGAACCCTACAAACTGAAACCACATAATTAAGGAGAGTTTAATGAAGGGACTGTTTACAGAGTTGTAGACTGGGTTAAGAGAAACCAGCAAAAGAAAGTGAAGCATTCCGGGGCTAGCAGCAGGGGGAAGCCATTGCTACCCCTAATCCTAAAGAGGTGAGGGAAGGATAGGATAGGAGAAGGTCTTCAGACGGAAGCCATGACTAAAGAAACCAGCCCATAATCCAGGCAGGGAATAAATATCCTGACCTCATTTCTCCCAGACTTCTTATCTTCTGTAGGTGCCACTCATTGGAAGGATCCAATGAGAAGAGAGCAATAAACAAGAGAGCTTATTGATGCAGTCCATAGAGGCCAGCACTCGTGGGTGCAGAACAGAGTGGACACTGGTGGAAGGTGGTTCTAAAGGAGCAAACAAAATATCTAGCACAATTCTTTTCATGGGACATGGTAACAATTTCATCATTTTTTGAAGTCTTAGAAGAGCTCTTTGTTCAAGTTATACTTTACATAGATTTATAAGCTTGTAACAAAGAACAGAACAAGTTGTGTGGCCAGTTGAATTTCCCAAGATGAAAGATCTTCCATCCTATGTGCTATTCTTACAATGTGACACTGACACACCTCCCAAGGGGATGTAAGATCTATACCCCTAATCCTTGAATATGTGACTGCGGAAGAAGTGACACTATGTGACTTCTGAGGCTAAGTCATAAAAGGGGAAGCAGATTCCACCTGGTTCTTTTGGGATGCTTGTTTTTTGAACCCAGTCACCATTCTTTGAGGAAACCCAGACCAAATGGAGAGGTCATGTAGGACTGAAAATTGCTACAATCCTTAGGGAGGGCAATTTGGCAATATTTATAAAAATTACAAAGGCGTTTACTCTTTGACTCAGCTATTACACTTCTGGGGATTTATGCTACAGGTGCAATTGCACAGATATAAAATGACTTATGTACAAGGATTGCTTAGGGCATCTATTTGTTTTCTCATACGATTTAGTAAAGATGACATGATAGCAGATTCATTGGGTGAGAGCACACAATACTCTTTGTTGGCTGTCATTTAAAGCTTGTTGGGTAAATTTGGTAAAGCCTCTGTATACATCATAACATCTTGGCCAACACAGAGAACAAAGACAGTGGGATGAATTCTCCCTCATGCCCAGGGAAAGCCAGGGTGCAATGATCTAACCATCCAGGTGGAAATCATGGCCTAAGATCCATGCCACATAACCACTGAGCTCCATTCAGGGCTGCTCAGTAAACACCTGGACAGCGTGACCCATCGGTGCCAAACCAGTCACTTTCCTTCAGTATAACAGAATGCTCACAAAGTTCCAGATATCCATCCCACATCTTGGATGTAATTGGGTTGGTTCTGTTTAGAGTGATTTTGTTGTTGTTGTTCCCAACACAGGGGTGCCTGGGTGTTCAAATGTTCATATCCTGGGGTAAACCACATAAATCCATCCCGAATGTGGGTATAGCCACCCATGGTTCTGACAGTCATATTTTTAGGATTCTTTTGGTTAACAAGTTGGTGGGCTGCCTGCATAGTTTGGTTAACAGAAGAAGAATACTTACGTCCTGTGTCATTAATAGTGTGTGCTGTAGGCCAGGCTTCTGAATCAGGGTTACTGATGTCAGATGTACTAAGGATACCAATCTCAGCATGTTCTTCCTTGATGTGTTGCATTAGGACCTTCCAATCACCCCCCAGGAAGTGGTAGTATCCACCATGGTCATTCTAACAAGCTAGAGAGAGGAAGCTGTCCACATATTCAACAGATGGATTGATTTTTATTTTGGGCAAATGAGTGTGCCTACTGCAGAAAGACATTTCCATGAGTTGTCCATCCATGACTGGACACCATAGGATAGACAGAAACCCAACCAAATGATTTCTAAAAATTATATGATTGTACTTGGGCTGTGAATTTTCTGTGGATTTATTGCCCATCTCTATTGGGGAAATTAATATAAGAGCTCCAGGGCTTTGGGACCAAATGTGAGGCAAACTCACATTTGTATCTGTGTTAACCTAAACCAGTTCTAAAGAACTGGAGTTTATTAAAGAGGGTATTTTACCACCAGCAGAGAAGCCTGACCTTGTGTCAAAGATCAAAAGTCATGAGAATTCCAATCAGAAGGAGTAATATCGCAAATATTTCAACTGGCTTAATCATCCTATAAAATGCTCATATAGCCAAGTTTCCTTAAATATTAAGTATTTAGGCACCTAAGTATTCATAGAACTCCCCAATATATAGACAAGTATTTCTACAATCAGAAATGCAAGGATCAGGGTTACATGTGTGAATAAAACTTTGGATAGTAGAGCTGGTATAACAATCATAGGATAAGAGGAATAGGAGAGTATAAAGTATGATGAAAAAAAAATTTTTTTGAAATTGTAATATACAGGCCTGGTCCAGAGTCTTGGGATAGCTGTCTACTCAGATGTCACCTGCTTTTGGGATGTCATAAGTTTTAATTTTCTGATAGCGATGGATTGCCCACCAGGTATTAGAGCTTTCTTTAAATGGGAACCATGAACCCAAGAATCAATGCCTTTGAGTTTAACTGCACAAGGATTTGTCCAAGGTAACCTGGTAGGGTCTTTTCCATTGAGGCTATAAAGGATCCTTATGGAGATGTCTTTTCCAATAGACAGAATCTCCAGGTTTAAGGTGGTGCTGTAGGATGTCTGTCTCCTGGGAGCACTCTGTAGGAGAACTTTTCTACCAAGCATGCATTTTCTTTAAGGCCTCTATCACCCCTTGTAATATTCAAGCATTTATCCTTTAATTAATAAAGGTTCATGAACTCCTGAACTTAATCTCATAGGTCTCCCAGGTACGATCTCAAAGGACAATAATTTATGTCTTTTGAAAGGTGTGCACCATAAATTTAACAATATAATTGGCAGTAACTTAAGCCAGGGTGAGTTAAAGCCTTCTCTAAATTTAGCTAGTTGGGTTTTAACTATACCATCTGTCCTTTCTGCCAATCCTGATTACTAATGAAAATGTAACATAGGCCAAATATCAAAATTGTCTTAATTATTTGCCCACTAATGGGTCCGTCGATTGCTGTGCAATTCAGATGGGATTCTCCCATTGGGAGTTGATATTTCCTAATTATAACTTGGCTATTGCTGATGCAGTGGCTCTGTGACAGGGGAAGCCTTCTACCCAATGGGCATACATACAAATCATTACCAACCCATATTTACATCCCTGAGAGGGTGGCAGCTGGATAAAATCCAATTGGCATACCTCAAAGGGTCCTGAAGGCAGTGGGAAGTGCCCCATGGAATTGTGAATAGGTTTCTCAGATTTATGTTTTGGACAGATTGGACAATGCTGATAGATTTCAGATGCAACTTTGTGGGAAGGGTTCCAAAAAGTATTGTTTTCCCCAATTTGTCATTTTTTCTGTGCTCCAGTGGGTCATTTCACGAACTAATTTTGGAGTAGTTTTCTGTGCACAATCAGGAAGGACAGGCCATGCATCTGACCCAGACCAAAGATGGATAGTCGAGTCAAATTTGCAATTTGATTTGATCGTCTTTTCTTTTCCTTAAAGGTGGCGTTCTGTTGAGCATCCTTAGTTATTTCTTTTAAATCACCAATAGCGGTTGAAGTGAACACTAATTTTAGGGTAGAACAGCTTGGCAAAGCCACAGCTTTTGCGGCAGGGTGTGATATATGGTTGCCTTTGCTTTTCTCCGTGTTTGTTGCAGAGTGGCCAGGACTTTTAATTTTAGCTAATGACTTTGGTAATAGAATAGAGTCTAATAGTTCTAACGCATAAAAGCTATTTTTAATCTTTTGGCCAGAGGAGGTTAAGAATCGTTGTTGTTTCGAAAGCATACCAAAACCATGCGCACCACAAACGCATACCTGCTATCATTATGTCATATCAGACATTTGTCTCTTGCTGGAATGCAAGCTCTAGTTCAGGTCAAAAGTCCAGCCTGTTGAGGTTTCCAGTTATAGAATGAATAAATCACGGCGATGGAAGGTACAGCATAGGGAATAAATGTAGTCATTGGTCCTGTAATAGGGTTGCGTGGTGACTGATGGTAGATACATTTCTGGGGAGCACAGCAAAACTTATAAACTTGTTGAATCACTGTGTTGCGCACCTGAAACTAATCTAACATTGTGTGTCAACTATACAAAAGAAATGAGAACAGTTCAACATGTTGAGCTGCAGAGGCCTCAGGTAGAGGATGAGCCTCAGTTCTCTCTGTAGCTGGTTACAGAGTATCCTGCTGATATTTTCCTGTTTTAACCCTTAAATAAGAACTGTCAGTGAACCAAATTATTCAGCATTTCTGGTAGGGCTTTCTTGAAGATCTAGTCCACGAGTCCACAGTGGACCAGTTGTAGTAATATAGTCACGAGGAATCTCATCAGAGGCAAGAGGCAAAAAAGTTGCAGGCTTTAGGGGTGCCCGGCTGGCTCGGTCAGTGGAGCGTGGGGCTTGGACTCACAACCCCAAGATCAAGATCTCTTATGAGTCTGAGCCCCACATTGGGTGTAGCGATTACTTAAAAATAAAACCTTAAAAAAAAAAAAAAAAGAGTAGCTGGGTTTAAAGAGTGACATCTGGTCACAGAGATGTTTGAAGGTGACAGCAGGAGAATGTCAGAAGAAGTACATTTGCTAGCAGATGAGAGCTTTCACCAAACGTGAAATTTAAATGATCCAGGGGAATTCATGATTGGTTCTTCTGTGTCTTCTGACAAAACAGCAGTGTCTGCTAGAGCTCTCACGCAGGGTGGCAGTCCTTCAGCCGTTGGGTCCAGTTGCTGACTGGAGTACCCTGAAGACCTGTGTTGGTCTCCATGTCTCTCTGTCAAAACTCCTAAAGCATTAGCTTTGTGTTTGTGAACAAAGAGGAAGAAGGGCAATTGATAATTTGGGGTGCCGCAGAGCATGGATTGAGCAAGGTGTTTCACCTCTCGAAAGCCTGTTGGTTTAATTTAGTCCAATGGAAGGGCTCTGGTTACGGTGCCTTAAGTAAGGAATTTAAGGATTGAGCAATAGCAGAGAAATTAGGAATTCAATTCTGGCAATATCCAGCTGATCTCAGGAATCCCCACAACTGTTGTTTGATTTGAGGAAGGGGAAGGGAGGCAGTGCTTTTTATTCTTTCAAGATTGAAGAGAAATCCTTATTCACTAGTGACATATCCCAAATATTTAACTTGGGGTATTTTATTTTTTTAATTTATTTTTTTCTACTCCACGGCCGACTTGGGGTATTTTAAATTGTAATTTTTCTTTTGCTACCTATGTCCTTTTCCAACTAACTGTTTTAACAGTTGGATACTGTCAATTGAACAAGCTCTTTATGAAGGGGAGCAGAGAAGAAAGTGGTCCACATACTGTAATAAGTAGAATTTTGAAGGGAGGTTACATCAGCTATGTCTGCTTTTAAGATTTGGGGTAAATAAGTAGGGCTCTCAGTGTAACCTTGAGATATAACTGTCTATGTATATTATTTTCCTTCCGAGGTGAAGGCAAATAAAAATTGGCTGTGTCCACAGGTATACTGAAGAGGGCACTACATAAATCCACTCCCATGTAGATTTGCTGTCTGGAGGAATAGTAGAAAGTAAGGTGTGAGGATTAGGCACGCGTGGATGTTGTGGAACGGCAACATTATCGGTTGCTGTAAGGGCCTGTACAAACCTCCATCCTCTGCCACAAGATTTTCAGATGGGAAAAATTGGCATTTTATAAATATATACACACACACACACACACCTCGATTACAGGTTTAATCCCTTCAATGGCTTCAGAATTTAGAGGATATTGTTTAATATTCGGGAGTGGTTTAATATCAACCTGACCATTTAGATAGGAGGGGCAGAGTTTATACGTCTGATGTCAGTAGGACTTTTGGACCAGAGTGTCAGGGACAATGTCCAGGAGGGGGTGCTGTAGGTTTTGAATTACAGGAAAGAATGTAGGCTCCTTTTCTATAGACTTTTCTGTGTGCTGTTATGCTATTTGCGGAAACATTCCTCCCGCCTTTTTAAAGTTATCTCTACACCCAAAATGTGGCTCATTGCTGCAATGACTGGAGTTATTTATTTATTTATTTAGCATTTTAAAAAAACATTTACCCCTTTTGAGAGAAGGAAAAGTGTGCCTGATAAATCTCAAGAAAATCGCAGCCTAACAGGTAGGAATTGTAGGGATCAGAAGGAATGGATGAGTGCCTTGTAAAGGCCCCAGCTGAAAAAAGGATAGGTAAGAATTTAAAAACTGTCATGAGATATTAGTCACTCCCACCTTTTGCAACGTTTCTGTACTCCGTGGAAGGGAGACAGAGAGCCTGGTGGGGTTGAAAATTGACAGTGTTGCTCCTGTGTCTGTAAGAGCTCCTGTCACCTCATTCCCAATAAGATTTATTTCCCCTAAGGTGTCAGTTTGAGGTCATGGGAAGAGCCCCCTCCCGGCCTCAGAGCTGCCCTGTTCTGTCATATGAGCATTCTTGCCCAGCTGCTGGTGTCCTTAGAGGGGAAAGGGTTCTGAGGCTCTTGCAGCTGATTTTGTCTTGTCAGTTTGCAGCAAGCCTTCTTCCAATGGCCAGATTCTTCTGCAGTAATTGCAAACACCTTTGACAGGAAAAAGACCCTGAAGATTTTGGGGATTTCTGGGGGTTGTTAATTGTAATTGTAATTGGAGATGCATGATCTGGGCAGCTTGGACTTGTGCGTCCTTTCTTTTTCGTTTCTCATTCTGTGGTGTGAGATAACTGATCAGCCAAATTAACCAGATCGTGAGGCTCCATGGTGGCCCAGCTGAGTCGCTGTCATTTAACTAAGGGACCAAGTTCACCTTCTAACCCATTAGCAAAGGTGGAGTTAAAGAAAAAGGACATTTCATGTTTAATTTTGTCAATACCAGGGTATTGTTTAAAAGTTCTTTCCAATCTATCATAATAATCAAAACCAGGTTCATCTGGCCTTGGAGTACATTGTTGAATTTTTCTCTCATCTGTGGTCTTTGGAAAAGCTGCCAGAATAGTTTTATGTAATTCTTCAGCTAGCTTAAAAGCATTTTTTTCCCCCTGTAGCATTTTCGCTTAGAAAAATCATCAAAATGCTATGTCCAGCCTACTTTCCCCATCCAGTCCCTTGCATGACTCTCATTCACAAGCATATGGATAAGTCAATAAAGGTCAGAATAACCAGGTTTGCAGATCTGAATAACTAAATTGAATTCCTTAGCAAATCCTGGAGGGTCTTCAAGGGCATTGGGAAAGTCCTTGATAATGGCTTGTAATTCTGCCTTCGTCCAAGGGGTGTAAGTAACTGATAAAGTCCCAGAGCCTCTCTCATTAGGTTTAACTTTAGAAGGAGTCTGGATGACTGGAGGAGCTAGGGGAACCTCCGGGTTGTCATTATAGAATGGAAGTTCGTTTAGACTGGGGTTTTACTGGTGGAGAGCAGAGGGAGAAGATGGAAGAGGATAAGTAGTCACACCAGTTCGCTCAGAAGACTGTAAACTTTTGTAGTTTAAATACTCTCTCAGTTACAGTTAGCTTGAGAAAGTTTAGAGTTATTTTCTTATAAGGAAGCAGGTTTAGAATTAATTTCTTGGAGGCTCCAAATACCAATTTAAATATACTTCTCACCCCTGGTTGCTTGGTTTTCTTTTCATTTTCCAATTGTGCATGCAAATAAACTAATTTTGGAATCTCAGAAGATCCCCAAAGTAGCCATAGTAAGGACAAGTCATTTTCAGTCAGATTGGTCCGACAAGACAGAAACTTACAAGGAATGGACCCATAATATTTGAACATAAATGCAGCTTGGCTTCCACACAGGGGCTGCTTTCCAGCAGCAATTTTTGAAACCAAACACCCCATTGAGTAATCAGTCACCAGAGAGAAAAGCATCTCTCTCTGTAAGTCACACAGATAGAAGCCCGCACCAGAAGGACACCCAAAGAAATCAGGCCTGAACCTTAACCAAAAAAGGGGAGGTTGGGAACCAAGAGGATTTACCACCAGAACCTGGAGTTGGTTGGGGAGAGGACAGAGCACGATAGGCTCAGGAAGGTACCCTGCTCAAATCCAGCGGTGGCTCAGGAGTCAGAGTGGTGTGTTGCTTCTGACACCATTAATGTCAACTGAGAAAAGAAGGCAAAACTGAAAAAGAACAAAGGCCTTTATTTGGGGTCTCAGAATTGCAATTCGGGCAGCACAGATTCCAGCAGCAACCAGAAAAATGTGTCACCTGTGTGGGGAAAGCAAGGGGCTTTTGAGAAAGGGGAAGGGGGGCAATTACATGACTTCAGTAAAAGAAAACGAAATTGTCAATTGGTACTACCAGGCTGAACAGCTTTTGGTTACACTTTGATGGACTGATTTACTGTTGCTACGAAACTATTCCTGATACGCATTAATTCCTCTATCTTCAGCCAGACGCCAGTCCCCCTTTGACTCTAGGTACAACTGTTGGTAAAAAATTGCTGTTTCTGGCCCAGTTCAAAGGTCTTTTTGCCCCGTTCCAGAGTTCATTAGCTATTTGTTTCAAAAAGGAAAATGGCGCTTCTCTCAAAATGGAGCCTCTCCTGTCTAGAAATTTTATACAGTTCTGCAGTGGGGGGAAAGGAAACCGACCAGGCGAGAAAAGTATCTCACACTACCAAAGAGAATTAAAATGGTGCCACTTGACAGTACTGAGGGCCTAGGTGAGACAAGGCAGGCAGGGGAGACCTGCCTCGCAGGAGGTGACACTGAGACTAAGCGCTGAATGGCAAACACTCTTCGCTCCAGGGAGTGGCATGCACTTGTGATGACTTCCTATCCGGCTCCAGGTCCCGCCGGTCCCTCCTAGCTGTCGCCTTCCGAGCGCTTCCCCGCCCTTGCCTCTGAGGCCTCTTGCGGCTGCGCAAGGCCCTACCCAATCGAAAACGTCCCAGTGTTAAAAGTGGCAGGGATTGGTCCCAAGCTCCTGAGACCTCCAGGAAGGGGCGGGGCTTATAGTAGGTTTCTTAATACGTATCGGCTGGGTGGGCCATAGGCAGACGGAAGTGCTCTGTGTTGTTGCCGGAAGTGGCGAAAGAGAGATTGTGATGGCGGCTGCGATTTTAGCCGAGAAGGTAAGTTCCGCCGGCTCTACCCAGGGATTTTTGTGGGGGGAGCTCCGGGGGGACACAAAAGGCGAGAGGTGGAGGAGATGCCTGGGTGCCGGGCCAGGGAGGCGCAGACGCCATGAAGTCGGGGTCGGTGTGAGGGCTCGGCCCGGCCCGGCGGGACCGGCGGGGAATCAGCCCGGGCCGTCCCGCCTCCAGTTGGTCCTCCTCGCCGCAGGTGCCGGTGGACAGCGCGGAGGAGGGGGGGCAGCCCCTGGCGGAGGCCGCGGAACTGGCCGCCCAGAAGCGCGAACAGAGGCTGCGCAAATTCCGGGAGCTGCACCTGAAGCGGGTGAGTATTCTCCAAGGCGGCTGAGGCTGGTCGTTCTGGCAGGCCCGTGCGCGTTTGTGGAGGGACGAGGAAGCCGCAAAACCAGGCTTGACAGACCCGCAGAACTGGATGAAAGATCTTTCCCAGTGGTTCTCAACCCTGGCAGCAGATTGAAATCACCTTTGAAAATAATACATGCTCTTTCTAACCCTCCTGTCACCCACTTCTGATTTAACTAATCTGGGCTAGGTTTGGGAGTCTCTATTACTAACAGCCTCCCTGCTGTATGAGTCTGACAAACTCTTCGTTTTACCTAGGGGATATGTGGAGCTGGAGGCTGGAAGAAACTCGTCCGTGTTAATAAGAGAGCTGGTTGCCTGTTCATTAAAAAATAATCAGCAAATCTCTGAAAGTCTATAGTGTCAGTGGTTCACCTAGTTGGTGGGAAACTAGCTGATTATGTTATGGCTTTTGCTCTTAAGTAGAAGAGATGATTTTCTAGCCAGAAATATGGCATGCTAATTTTGAGAACAAAGTGCCCTGGGAGTGTAGAGGAGAGATGAATACAGTTTGAGGGGCTCCAGAGAGTGCCTCATATAAGAGGTGACACCTAAACTACCGTTTGAAAGATGTGTAAGGTATTATCAGACAAAAAAATTGGAGGAAGAAATATCCAAGCAGAGGAACCAAATGCAAATTAAGGGAACTCATATTAGGGATAAGAGTCCAGCAAACAACTGGCTGCAGTTGGAGCTGAGAAAGGAAAAAGCAGCTCTGGTCTATTTCCACTTAAGTGGCTTGACTGACAGCTTGGCTGTGGTTTCACAAACCCCCAACATCACTCTGACTGTTGGAGTGAGACAAAAACAGTACTGTTCAAACCACAGAAATGACCACACATTCCCCTCTTCTGCTAACTCCAGTGACTGTTAGGATCAATTACAGCATTGGTCTCACCCCGTTAATCCTGTAGTAAAACAGGGTACCCAGTCATCGAATGCCCTGCCTTTCTGACACTGTCTTATCCAGAGCACCGCCATACTCCCTTGAACCTCACCTCCCCACCCCAGGCACCTGATAAAAACCCAAATCCTGTAACTGGCCTCTCCTAACACCTCACCGAAATGCCTGTAGTTCCCCATGGTTTGCTCTCCTTCAGTGCAGCAAACACAACTTTGACTATAGGTATGTTCTTGGTGTTTTCAACTGGAGGGCATTGCCAGAGCCAAGAGTACAAGAGTGTAAGAGGGATGGTAGTTGAGAGGAGTATCTCTGTTTGCCCAGAAAAAGTTAATGAAGAATTACACACACTTAAATATTGACTTGGAGGGACTGTGTGTAAAGTACATGTGGTTGGAAATTAGGAGACATGGCTTCCTGGACTAACTGCCGTCAACCTGTGACCTAAGGAACCTCTAACTTAGGTTGTCCTTAAGATGATATACTCATTTTGTTGTGTGCAGTTAAGTTCACTTTATAAGATTTGATTTATTTGAGACAGCACAAGCTGGGGGTGGGAAGGAAAGGGGGGAGGGTCGGGGAGAGGGAGAAGCAGACTCCCCGCCGACAGGGCTCCATCTCAGGACCCTGAGATCATGACCTGAGCCGAAGGCAGACGCTTAACCGACTGAGCCACCCAGGCACCCCACTTAAATTCATTTTAAATCACACTTCATGGAGTAATTCAAATGGAAAATACCTTTCCTTTGCCATAAAGTAAAATGTTAAAATATTTAAGGAGGAGGAGTGACTTGGAAAGGGTTAGAGATACTAACATTAGTGTTAAAGCCTCCAGCCCCAAATTGAAGCTTTTTGCTTGAATTAGGATTAAAAGAGAATTGAGGGGTGCCTGAGTGGCTCAGTCGGTTAAGCATCCAATTCTTGGTTTCAGCTCAGGTCATGATCTCAGGGTACTGAGATCAAGCCCCTCATCGGGCTCTGTGCTCAGTGCAGAATCTGCTTGAGATTCTCTCTCCCTCTCCCCCTCTTGCTCGTGCGTGTGCTCGCTCGTGCTCTCTCTCTCTCTCAAATCTTTAAAAAAAAAAACAACAAAACCCTAATTAGGCCATTCCCTTGCTTAAAATCCTTTGATGGCTATCTGTTGCTTTTAGGATAAAACAGAGTCCCCTTGTTAATGTATCTTACCTGACCGTTTTCAAAGTGGGCAAGATTTTGTTTGGATTTGTTTTCATGTCCCAGCTGACAAATTTTGTGTTAACGGTTTTAGAATGAAGCTCGTAAATTAAATCACCAGGAAGTTGTTGAAGAAGATAAAAGACTTAAGTTACCTGCTAACTGGGAAGCCAGAAAAGCTCGTCTGGAATGGGAACTGCAGGAAGAAGAAAAGAAAAAGGTTAGGATCTACTCTGCTGACTTCATAAGTGGTTTATTCAGTCATTCTTCTGTACAGTGACTGTAGTACCTGGTTTTGTACACTGGGTCTGGGGTCAGACTGCTGGAGTCCATGTGGTGGCCTTGCCCTTGACTAGCAGCAACACTTTGGAGGAGTTATTTCACCTCTCTGTGCCTCTGTTTTCTCATCTGTAAAACGGGGACTATAATAACAATGATTCGAGTTACTGAGGAATTAAACGAGTCAGTGCATGTAAAACATTTCCAAGGGGCCTGGCACCTGCTACCCGCTGAGTATGTGTTTTAAATTGAGGCACGCACTCTTACACACCATAGCAGGTTCCCATATTTCCTCCAAATAATAATCATTAGTTTTAAAGTATTGCCTGATACCTTTGTTCAACCTTGATTTAAAATAGATCCAATACTTGCTTGGATCATCATTGCAGGTATTAGCTTCTTTTCCCTCTTCTTAGGAATGTGCAGCGAGAGGGGAGGACTATGAGAAAGTGAAGTTGCTGGAGATCAGTGCAGAAGACGCAGAAAGATGGGAGAGGAAGAAGAGGAGGAAAAACCCTGACCTGGGATTCTCAGGTAAAGCTTGCCTTCCCTTGACTGAATGGCCCCATTAGATTAGCATTACCTTCAGTGTTTCTGGTTTTAAGAAAGGATAGGCGCTCCACCCCCCCCCCCCAAATGATATGTCCCTTAGTGGAATAATCTCCAAGAGGCTTAAACCCAAGAAAAATACAAATAATATCTTATGGGCAGAAATGAAAAAAGCTGTACTTCAGCCAGCTGGATTCTTTTATTCTTTGTGGTAAAAGTAACAAAAGCCTGTATCGTCAGCATCTTCAGGATAGAAGCTATGTTTAGTGTCTTGTGCAAATAGTACTAATGATTCTGATATTCTGGATCATAATGACAAAACAGGGAAATATATCTTCTCCGATTCTCCTTTTATCTTTAGATTATGCTGCTGCTCAGTTACGCCAGTATCATCGGCTGACCAAGCAGATCAAACCCGACATGGAAACTTATGAGAGACTGAGAGAAAAACAGTAAGTTGACAGAATTAGTGCAAGTCCTGTTTCATCGCAAAGGGACATAGGTGTGTGTGTGTGTGGTGTATACATACATACACACATAGGTAAATACAAACACACTTTAAAGCTTAGGTAATGGTCATTAACAGCTGCCTAAGAATGCTTTCTGGCCTTGACAATACTATTTATTGCTCACTCCACAGCAGTTCAGCTAACCACCTGGTTATTGTTCTAGCTGGGCATTCTAAGACTAGGTGTTGAGAGTTTAACAACCAGATTATCATAGTTACTCAGATGTTTTAGGAGGCCGGATGCTTTAGTGCCGGGATGGGTGAACATTTTCTGCAAATATTTTAGGCTTTGTGGGCTCTTTGGTCTCCACTCCACTGCTGTGATGTGAAAATAGCCATGGAGGATACGTGAACAAATGGGTGTGGCTGGGACCCAGTCAGATGTTTGCAAAAGCAGGTGGTGTTGTTAACTGACCCCTGCGTTAGTGGGAAGAGAAAGAACCTGAACCTAGAAGCATGTCCCTTAATCTCTGGCCCTTGGCTCTTAAATCTGTAGAATGAAGGTGCTGGGAGAGGAGATATCTTAGGTCCCTTCCAATTCTAGCTTGCTTGCTTGCTTTATGTGTGTGTGTGTGTGTGTGTGTGTGTGTGTGTGTATGTATATATATATATATATATATATATATATATATGTAAAAGTTAAGGTAGGATCCCACATTCAACACTGTATCTATTATAATATATATAATGTCATGTGTAAAATAATGTATGTATTTTATTGCTCACCAGGAGTGGTAGTTTGGTTTGAAATTTGCAAATGTGGAACTGTCTAGTGTTACTTTAAGTCCGTTTTGCTGTCTTTTCAGTGGAGAAGAGTTTTTCCCAACATCCAACAGTCTTCTTCATGGAACACATGTGCCTTCCACAGAAGAGGTTGATAGGATGGTCATGGATCTGGAAAAACAGTGAGTACTCAGTACAGCAGCCTGAACTTTTAAACGTTTAATGACAAAATGGACATAGTGTGCTTAGAGCGAATTGAAAGAGCAGATACTGTTTTTGTTCATTTCTGACTCAGCGTCTGTAGTCGTTTTGGGGACAGACAGTATGTGTGAGTTGAATCCATATGATACGGGAGGGAGGTGCAAAATATTGCTGAAATGGAGTTCTCATAATTGAAGCAGGGAAAGGTCCAAAGAAAATGATTGTTTAAGGGCTTTGACCTTCATAAGCATTCCACTATTTGATTTGAAGAAGTACGAATGTTCTAGTAAATGAACCTTTGTTATATTTGTGTTTCTTAATACTGATATGGGTGAATATTAGGCAGAATTAATTTCTATTTTAGGAGTTAATACATAAAACTATTAATACCAGTATATAGCGTATACTCCATTCATATTAGCTGTGGTTCTTACTAATATAAGTATTGTCATTTTCTTCTAAGTAGAGCTTCATGTGTCCAGTGGCTAACAGTGTATCATTGCTCTTTTAGAAGCATTCTAAGGACGAGTTTGTATTTATTGAATTTCAGGGTTCATACCCGGCGTTGTGCTGTCAATTAGCAATTTCAGTTTGATCTTGATGAAAACTTCCCCCACCCTTCAAGGGTGCTATTCTCGGTGCACTGATTCTGTTCTTAACTATTTGGCCCTGTTTTATTAAGATTTAAAAAAAAGACAATTTTGAATTTTGTAAATTTTTTTCTTCTTCCTTCAGAATTGAAAAACGAGACAAGTATAGCCGGAGACGTCCTTATAATGATGATGCAGACATCGACTACATTAATGAAAGGAATGCCAAATTCAACAAGAAGGCAGAAAGATTCTATGGGAAATACACAGCTGAAATTAAACAGAATTTGGAGAGAGGAACAGCGGTCTAATCCCTTCAGGAACTGTTTTTAGAAGCTTGAGAATGCTGGCAAATTGAGGTTCTCTTCAACCAGCACTACTCCGTCTACTTTGCCTTTCCACTCAACATTTAGAAATAAATGCTTTTTCTTAAACGTATACTTCCATGTATATTCCCACATTTCTGTGCTTGGATATAGATGTATTTTAAGAGGTAGTGTACTTGTTTTGTAAAAAATCTACTTTGTATAAATACTAATTATTTTTCTATGTATTTTAAATGGGTATGATTATTTAATCTTTGAAGCATTTTGGGCTGAAGATTGTTGCAGCGTACATAAATGCAGTCATTGTTGCTTTGAATGTTATGAATTTGACAAAAGGTAGAGTAGGAGTCAGCAACCTTTTGAGGTTGTAGACTTGGAAGCTAAGTACAGCGAGGAGGAAGGTGGCCATGGTTACTGGAGGGCCCTCTCTACCCATGGCCTCTTATGACCAAGTTCAGGAAGCATCATGAATATTGATCATGTACAGTTCCTTTTAGAAAAAGCAAATATCCTGTGGAATAGGATCCCTACAAAGCACTAGCATTCAAAACTAATATTTGTATATATATGCAAAATTACATGCTTCCATTGAATCAACATTAAAATCTTTTCTTCAATTATGCGGAATTCAAAACCGTCAAAAGAAGACAGAATAATACAATGAATCCCATGTACCCAATACCTATCTTCAGTAATCAACTCCTGGCCAGTCTTGTTTCAGCTTCATTTCTATCTACTTTCCCCTCCATGAGGCCCATGTTATTTTGAAGCAAATATTAAATGTATACTTTTCTCTATAAATATTTCAGTATCTGAAAGATAAAGACCACTATCCTATTATCACAACAATAGTTTTATTTTAATAAAAAGTCCAGAGAGAAAGATTGGTAAATAGCTTTTTTCTATGTGTTGTTTAAAATGAGGACATTCCAAATCTGAAAGAGAAAATTTCAAAATTATATCAGCATTTGTGTTTAAAGACAGCTTAACATTTAATACCACTGGTGATTATTCCCTTTTAAAATTTATGTAGCACTTTCTATTTCTGTACTCCTTTTGTTTCTGCTGCTAGTATTTCTATGTGCAGTTAGGTCTGATCACAGGGCCTTGATGCTGCCTCCCAACATATATTCAGTATGTTTCTATTTCCATTACACTATCTTAGTTCAAGTCTTTGATCCTGAATATTGCAATAGCTTAAAAAAAAAAAAAAGTCAAAACATTGTCAAATGTATTTAAAAGCATAGTCCACGATAAGCTAGCAAGGTTTATTCTAAGAATGCAAGAGTAGCTTGTAGACCCGTTAGTTGTGTGTCCAATATCAATTCTCAGTTCTTTTGTTACCCACCAGAACCCTGATTTTTTTTTTGTGAATTTGTGGCAAAATTTCCGGCTAAACATTTGCTTCTCCAGATTGACTTGCTATTATAGGTGGTCAAATGTTCACATGCTGGCCAGTTGGACACCAACTAATTTATTCTGAGAAACTCTTTGCTTTCTTGGTAAGGGAATTGCTACTCCCTGCTTACCCCTTCCTTCTTCCTGCTTTGATCACAGACATGAGGCCTAGAGTTGTAGCAGCCATGTTGTGCCATGAGGTAACAAGTATGAGGACAAAAGTCAGTGTGCTGAGGAGTGTGGAGCAGAGCTTGAGTCCCTGTTGCCATTGCTGAGTAGCTACACTAGCTCTAGGTGTCTCTCATCTTCGTTTCTTGCCACTGAATAAATTTATGATCAATGCATTGTTCAATCTCAGGACATCTGTTGATAAATAGTACATACACACAAGTCAATATGCATGTGTAAACATTACATAAACAGCTTATCTAATCTAGAAGTAGGAATGGAGATGAGAGGAAATAGTTACAATAAAAATTAGATATTTAGACACAAATTTAATGAGAGGGTCTTCATAAAACCTATGTGTAGAAAATTACAAAATCCAATTGAAGGAGTGAACAGGGGACTTCTACTTCCAACCAAGATGGAGTGACAAGAAGCAGATTTACCTTGCCACTTGAAACAACCGGAAAAAAAAAAAAAAAGGATAGTATATATGAAACAAGTTTTTAAGATCGTGGAAATCAGGCCAGGAAGGCCAGTGGACTCTTAAGAGGGGAAACAAACATGGGTAGCCGTATGATCACCCAGCTCACTGCCTTTAAAGAACTTCCAGGTTGTGGTGTGCGGAGGGAGAACCCAGGTGAAGCCCAGCAGCTCCCTTGGTTGAGGAGATGGAGCTGGAAGTCTGGGGAGACCACAGTGGCAAGGGCTCGCAGTGCCTTTCTGGGAGAGGAGGGAGCTGCCCACAGGGAACTCTGCAAGTGCAGAGAGGGCCCCCTCCAGGATGAGGCAGAGTAAGATCAGCATGTGTGTGAGCTGATGATGGGGAGGAAAGACCCACTTGAATGGAGTGGAGGGAGTAGTACCTGGCATTCACGTGTGGCCAGGAATAGTGTTTATCCACCAGCTGGAATGGAAAAGTTCATAATTCATGGGGTAGGATGCTGAAAAGGTTTTGCCTCCGTAGTGGAGAATAATTAGCTGTAGACTGACTGCTGCTTGGGTCTCGTCTAAAAAATTTTTTAAATTAAGACATGACAGAATCAAACTGTTTCCAAGTAATTTAAATGCATTCCAGAATGAAGATCAAGAATAATTGGTTATAAAAAACATAGAAACATCCAGAACCCAACAACATCCAATTCACAATGTTTAGCATGTAATTAGAGAAACTGGAAAATTGGACCCAATGCATGAGGTGATATAGACGTTTGGATTAGGAGACAAAACAGTAATTGTAACTTTACTGCACATGATCAAAAAGTTAGAGACATGAAGAGAGATATATAAAAGACCCATACTGAACTTCTCAACATGAAAACTACATGTCTGAGGTGAAAAATACACCGGGTGGGTTTAACCACAGATCAGACATCACAGAAGAGGAGATGTGTGAACTTGAAGACAAAGCAACAGGAACCATCTAAAATGCAATATAGAGAGTAAAAAAGAATTAAAAAGCGTGAGCAGGGCATCAGTGAGCTGTGTGACTGTATGTGTCATTTGGAGTTTCCAAAAGGTGGAAACACTGCTTGCTGCCCATGGGAGTCTCTGGATCTGAAGTCTGGTCTCTCTGTTCAAATATGAGCAAACACGAGAGGTGTTATGAAAACACTTTATCACTGTGCTGAGGCTTGCGGGTTGCAAAAGAATTGTCTCACCCGTGCCCACCTGTGGAACACATCTTGCCCTTCGGGAAATGCTATGCCAGCAGAAAGAAGATGCTTCATGCCAGTCCTTCCACCCACAGGACTGATGAAATTGAGCACCTGAACAAGGAAGCAAGGCCTCTTTGGGGGGAGGTAGAGGGCAGCGATGGAAGTGGAAATGGGGGCATTCTTTCTCTCTGGTGGATGTAGTGGCAAACAGGGGCAATATTAAGAATCCCCCTTGGATCCCAACCTGACTGCTGCTGAGTCCCCGTTAGTTGTTGTGTATTCAAAGGGAGCAAGGACAGTGACCCTGTTCATCCACTGCAGTAGTCCCGGCTGGGTCACGTCCCTCTAACAGAGCTCCTCTTTCTCCCCACCCCTGCCCATGAGGGCAGGGCTGCCTCCCCACAGGCCCTTTCTCCTCCAAGGCTGTGATGTCTTAGAGGGAACACCTTCCTCATTGGCTCATTTATTTCAAAGGCCTTCTCAGTGAAGTGGGGGGCTTCATTATTACTCGACTCAACTATGTTATCTCACTTGCAAGGCTGAGTTGAACAGTTTTGGGCCAAGTGGTGGAGCTGACCAAAACAGAATGATCTCTCATGGTTGCAATTACTTATAGAATAGCCTACCGTTCCACGCTGGCTCTGGAGCGTGTTTGCCCCCGTTGGAATGCTCCTACAGCTTTAGAAAATGGGGACAATCATGGCATTAGCCTCCCAGGATTGCTGTTGGTTTTACACGGATAATCCGCGCTAAGCGCATTGGGCTGGTGCAGACTAAGTGCCCATGCGTATTGGTAGTTCTATGACCATCATCCTGCTCCCCAGTGGGGCTCTCTCTCACTCTACCAGGGCAAGAGGCACAGTGCAATAGCCATGGATTAAAGTAGCCTGGGGGGCGCCTGGGAAACTCAGTCCGTTGAGCGTCTGATTCTTGGTGTAGGGTCAGGTCATGATCTCATGCTTGAGGGGTTGAGCCCTGCGTCGGGTTCCACCCTCAGCACAGAGTCAGCTTCAGATTTCCTCTCCCTCTCCCTCTGCTTTTACCCGCCCCACCCCCTGCCCGCTCGCCTGCACATGCAGGCTTTCTCTCTCTCTAAAATAGATACATAATTAAAATCTTTATAAAAAAAAAAGAAAATGGCCTGGATTAAAATGCCAGGCAAAAGATCCGGGCAAGTGACTTTGTATCAGTCTGCAAGGGCTGCCATAAAGGAATTCCGCAGCCTGGGGTGGGGGGTGGTAAACAACAGAAATTTATTTTTTCACAGTTCTGGAGGCCAGAAGCCCACGAGCAAGGTGCCGCCAGGGTTGGTGTCCGGTGAGGACACTCTCCCTGGTTTGCAGATGGTCACCTTGCTGTGTCTTCCTTATGTGGCCTTTTCTCCATGTCCACATGTCACTTCCTCTCCTTATAAGGACACCAGTCCTATTGGATTAGGGCCCCACTCTTATGACCTCATTCAACCTTAATGATTTCCTTAAAGATTCCTATCTCCAAGTATAAACTCTGGGGCTTAGGGCTTCAGCATATTCATTGGGGGGTGGCACAGTGAGGTCCATAATGGCACCCACCCCCTTTGTGCTTCATTTTCCCCAGCTTTCAAAAAGTGTTCATAATCTCTACCTCAGAGGGTTGTTGGGAGCATTGTGTGCTTAGACCAGTGCCTGGTTCCTAGTGGGATCGATGCGAGTTATAATAGCAATAGCAAAATGAATAAATATTATCGTCTTCATGGACATCTCCTACACGTGGTCTTCTCTCTTTCCTCACCTCTGAATCAAGATAATGCCAACCCGAACGTTCAGAAATCTCGGAGGGAGGTAAGATTTCCATGTGACTTCCACCCTGCCCCCAAAAGCGTTGGCAGCAAGGACTTCCTCTTTTTGCCAGTCTGAAGTTTTGAAGCGATAGGAAGCCCTGAGCTGTGAAGGCCCCCTTCCCCAGACCTCTCCTCCCCTGCAGCACTCAGCTGGGTAGCAGCTACTGAGCATGCTCTGCACGCACGGGCCTTGCTCCTCTGGGACTCTCCTCAGAAGCTCATCACTTATGCAAGATTAACTAACTGTGTGCTCTCCCTGGGCTGCTGCTTCAGTCCAAGGCAGTTAGAGTCAAAATCCAGTTTCCGACAAATGACAACTACTCGCAGAACCCAGGGATCTGAGGACCAGAGGTCCCACCTGGCTTTTTGCTACCATAGAACCAGAACATATGGTTGAATCATTTAAAAAACAAAACAAAACAAAACAAAAACAAACCCAAAACAACTCTTATCTTTAAAAATGTTTACATTTTGGATGAATAGTTAGCTTTGTATCCAGTCTTGTTCCCTTAGATGAGGTTGGAGGATTTTTATTTGAAAACCTACAGGCTGTTGGGAGCTCTACAGGCTGGAGCCCTTAAGAAACTGGAAGATACTGACATCTCACCTTGCTAAAACTGTGTGTGTGTGCGTGTGCGTGTGTGTGAGATAGGTTGGGAGGGGCAGGTATGTATTTCTTCAGCTGGAAATGGCCCCCTGGGGAGAGATGTAGAAAA
>NC_138372.1:17443443-17462773 GCF_054177405.1 Leptonychotes weddellii | reverse complement strand
GTATTCGATAAAAAGAGCCCCCCCACACGTATATGTAGTTTAATGTGTATGTGTCTCTGTGTGTATAATCTATATAAATTTGTACACATATATATCTATGTGTGTATAGATAGAGTTATTATGAGGATCTGGCTCACGTGATTTGGGAGGCTGAGAAGTCTCATAATCTTTCGTTTGTAAGCTGGAGATGCAGGAAAGCCAGTGGTGTAGTTCAGTCTGAGTCTGTGGGCCTGAGAATTAGGGGAGCCGTGGTGTAAATCCCAGCTCAAGGGCAGAGAAGACTGAAGTCCAGGCTCAACAGGCAGGCTGGCCGAGGATGGATTCTCCCTTCCTCTAGTTTTTGTTCTATTCAGGCCCTCAGTGGATTGCATGATGCCCACCCACACTGGGGAGGCGAAGGTACTCTACTGAGTCCACTGATTCAAATGTTAATCTCATCTAGAAACACCCTCACAGGCACACCCCCAAATAATGTTTAATCTGGGCATCCTGTGGCCCAATCAAATTCACCATACGATTAACCATCACAGAGCATAATGCAATCCATAGCAGGGAGGGCCTGTGTTTACTTCCCTTGAACTTGAGTGGACTTTTGTAACTATGATGGGTGATGCCAGAGAGACACCAAGCCTAGGTCCTAGAGGCAATATACAGCTTCCCCCTGGCTCTCTCTCAGATGCTTGGTTTGGAATCAATTCAGCCACCATGTTGTGAAGAACATGGATAAGCCATGTGAAGGTCTCCGTCAAGAGCCAGGACTGACAGCCAGATATTTGAGTGACACTGGATATTTCAGTTCTCGCCTTAGAGTCTTATGATAGAGACACCAGATTTGTGTAGCAGAGTCAAGCCATCCTGTGTCTTATCCAAATGTTGACCCACAGAAGCTCTGAGAGGTAATGAATTATGGTGGTTGTTTTAAGCCACTAAATTTTGGGATGATTTATCGCACGGCATAGATAACTAATATATGCTGCTAACCTCATAGGTAGGGTTCTTGTGAAGTTTAAATGAACTAATTGTTGGAATTAACTTAGTATAACACTTGGCACATAGCAACTCAGGAGAACAAACATTAGTGGATAAATAAAAAAGTGGGAAAAGTTGTAACTAATTTATTTAAAGTAGTCTACATCCAATGTGGGGCTTGAACTCATGACCCCAAGATCGAGTTGCATGCACTTCAACTGAGCCCTGAAAAGTTATAATTTTAAAATAAAAAGTAAGCTATTCCAGTTACTACATGTAATTAAAAGAAGAAAAGGGAATTCTTGGGACACCTGAGTGGCACAGTCGGTTAAGTGTCCAACTCTTGGTTTTGGCTCAGGTTGTGATCTCAGGTCACAGAGAGCAGAGTCTGCTTGGGATTCTCTCTCTCCCTCTCCCTCTGTCCCTCCTCTTCATGCTCTTTCTCTCTCTCTAAAATAGGTAAATAAATCTTTTTAAAAAAATAAAAGGGAATTCTATAAGCCATTTAGAATTTAAACTTTTCACCAATTCTATTTGCACTTTTGCTCAAGTAGACTGAATTTTTTTTTTTTTTCCTGCCAGACATACTCGGTAATGGGACTTTAGTGGCTGAGAAAACAGAATCATCTTTTCCTTTGTCGTGGATACGGGAAATCTGTGCACACGAGTTAACCAGGTTTTAAGACTACTTTGTTCATTATTAGGGAAAAAATAATTTTGGTTTCATAATGTAGACTTGCAAAAGTTTTCAGCAAAATGAGCCTACACAGATATGATTAACTTTATGTCTATACTTTTTTTTTTTTTTAAAGATTTTATTTATTTATTTGACAGAGAGGGACACAGAGAGAGAGGGAACACAAGCAGGGGGAGTGGAAGAGGGAGAAGCAGGCTCCCCGCTCGGCGGGGAGCCTGATGCGGGGCTCGATCCCAGGACCCTGGAATCATGACCTGAGCCGAAGGCAGACGCTTAATGACTGCGCCACCCAGGCGCCCCTATGTCTATACTTTTTTTAAAGAAGATATATGAATGGCCAATGAACACAAGAGAAGATGCTTAAAACCATTAGCCCTCAGGGAAATGCAAAATAAAACCACAATGAGATACCACTTCACACCCACTAGGATGGCTCTAACCAAAGAGATAGAGAGCACCAGGTGTTGGTGAGGATGTGGAGAAATTGTAACCCTCCACACACTGCGGGCGGGAATACGAAACAGTGTGGCGGCTTTGGGACACAGTCTGGTAGTTCCTCAAAAGGTTAAATATAGAGTTACCATGTGACCCAGCAATTCCACTCATTGGTATGTACCCAAGAGAAATGAAGATATATTGCCACGCAAAAACTTTAAGCAGCATTCTTCGTAAGAGCCACAATGTGGAAGTGATCCAAATGTTCATCAGCGTGATGAATGGATAAATAACATATGGTATATCCATATAATAGAATATTACTCAGCAATAAAAAGGAATGAAGTCCTGATGGTTACAACATGGATGAACCTTGAAAGCATCTTGTGAAGTGACAGAAGTTAGATGCAAAAGACCACACGTATGGTAGGATTCCACTTATATGAGATGTCCAGAATAGGCAAATCCATAGTGACAGAAAGTGGATTAGTGGTTGCCAGGGCTGGGTGGGATGGGGGAGGGAGGGATGGGGACTGACTGTTAATGGGTATGAGGTTTCCTTTTGGGATGATGAAAATGTTCGAAAGTTATATTGTGGTGATGGTTGCACAACTCTGTGAATGTGCTAAAAACCACTGAACTATGCACTGTAAAAAGTGAATTTTGTGGTATAAGAATTATATCTCTGTTATGGTTTCTGTTTGTAACCGTATCATGAGAAGACTTCCATTGATTTTGGAGGGTCTGTTTGATATGCAGGCTTCACAAAATTCACTTGGGTGTGACTTCCGGGAGTCCCCTTGAGAAGACAAAGCAGCCAAAACAGATTCCCAAGACACACATGTGATTGCCCATGGAGAGAAATATCAACAACTCAATTACATTATTCATCCAACAAGCTACACTGAGCACTTCTTATATGCTAGGAAGTGTTCTAGAGACATGATTACATCAACGAACAAAAATCAAGGGTCGATTTTAGTTAAGCTGTTTCTCAAACGGACAACTTTAAAATTAGTGCCCCTGGGGGGCTCAGTCAGTTAAGCATGACTTCAGCTCAGGTCATGATCCTGGGGTCCTGGGATCGAGCCCCACATTGGGCTCCCTGCTCAGCAGGGAGTCTGCTTCTCCCTCTCCCTCTGCCCCTTCCCCTGCTCGTGCTCTCTCTTTCTCTCTCAAGGAAATAAATAAAATCTTAAAAAAAAATTTAAACTAATAATTAGGGTGTGTAGAAACAGCTACTGGTTGACTTACATTAGCAAGGATTGTGATTTCCCTCCTGCTGTTCTGGATAGACCAGACAACTTACAGATAAAAGAGGGAGATGTGAAGATACAGCTTTTGTAACAGGTTTTGCCATACTTTAGAAAGTCAGTGGCAGTTAGGAATGGCTTTGGCTGTGATTAATAGAAATCCCAACTAATAATGGCTTGAACAAAGAGGGGATTGCTTTTCGCACAAAAATGTTGGAGGTGGGCGATTGCTCAGTGGCTTGATAAGGTCATCAAGGACCTAGGATTGGTACCCTTTTCTGCCTGGGCATTCTCCACATATTGGCCTTTTGTCTTCGTGCCTGTTGCCTGTGGTCACCAGATGGTTCCCAGCAGCAGGCAATATGTCCTCATTCCAGTGTCCAGGGAGGAAGAGGGGGGCAAAGTCAAAGAATGTTTCTTCTCCGGAGTCTCCATTTTTTTCTGGAAAGCTTTCCTGGTGTATCATTGACTAGAACATGATCATGATCTATATCGGCACATCATGTGGTGTAGTCAACAACCACTGGGTTGGCTGGAGTTTGCCGATTAAGGCCGGGTTCAGGTGTGTCTCGCTTTGGGCTTCAGTCCAGTTTGGGCAGGCTCCACGAATCTCACTCTAGGGCCCAGTAGGACAGGGGCGTAGGCAGATGGCACAAACACGTTTCAAGCCCCTGCTTGAAGCACATGGTGAAATATCCCATTGGTCAAAGCAAGTCACATGGCCAAGACCAAAGTCAGGGGGCAAGGAAATCCACTTAGTCCACTCTGGAGTCGTGGTGAGGGCTGAGGTGTAATTCCACCACAGGGGAGTGAAGACCACACGTGTCGCTCCCAAGACCACTCAACAGGGGGTGGATTGCCAGGGATGACTTAGAGCAAGGTCGATGCCTGAAGTCTTCTGGTGTAGTGGTGAAGAGCATAGTCTTTGGAGAAGGACTTCCAGGATCAAATGCCGGTTTGTCCTACAGTTGACCCGGGGCAATCAGTTTCCTGTCTCGGATTCCTCATCTCCACAATAAGGGTAATGATGGCACCTTCCAAGCACTTCTGAAACTGCCTAGCACATAGCAGGGCCCCATTCGTGTTGGCTCTGGGCCTCTGGGGCTGGAGGGGAGGAGGACCCTGATGTCCCTGCTGTCCCCCGGAGCTGTGACATTGGAGTCTGGCCACGAAGAAGAAGCCAGGAACTGCGTCCCCGTGTTGCCTCTTGTGTCAGCGAAGACTTCCGTCTGGCTCTGCGCGGTTCTCGCTCTTCCCCAGCGGCTCACCAGCTCGAGTACCACGGTTGCTTTTTCATTAGTAGACACAGAATTCACATCCAGTAGCTCTTGACCACTGAAGTTTGCAGTTAATGGTGGCCTCGTACACAGAACCATGAAGCTGAGCGATTGGCTCCAGCTTGTTGGGCTGCAATCAGCCGCTCGAATAAAGAAGGCCACTGCATTCATGACCTGCTCTGGGGCCAGGCACGAGGGAAAGACTGTCCCACTAGATGCTCCACGAGCCCAGGCTCCAGAGTTCTCAGGGGTTCCGCGTGTGTACATTCCAGAGAATTCTCAATCAAAGCACAACCCCAGGCAGACACATTTTCACACTAGCATGCCCACAGCATGTGTGGAAAAAGAAGGGGAGATCTGTGTAGATCTAAGTCAAACTAATTAGCTGTCAGCTGCATCACATCTGGAGATCAAATATAAACTGTTGGCATCAAAAACCGTTCCGGTCCCTGTCATTTCCGTTCTCCGGGTACCACTCCATCCTTTGTAGCACGGCCCTAATACGTTTCTCCACGCTGACAAAAACCCAGCAGCTCGTCAAGCATGGAGTCCCATCATCTGCTATCGGTGACTGTGGTGCGCTGTATTTTGTGCCAGGTGCAGTTAGAGACCCAGGTCTTTTGCTGGGATGGGTAGGTGGGAGTGGGTACTTGCATTTTTAGTATGTTGGAGCACAAATATTTACACGGTTGCCCATCACCAGGGTCCTTTCTCATGGCTACTCTTCGGTGTGTGCAAAGATCACAAAGTGCAGGGTCTGAAACACACTCATTTTGGCCAGTCTCCTGCTGAATTTTATCCTTGCACCAGGTCAAGGCGGTTGGTCAACAGCAGATTGGAAGGCTGGGGCGTGGATTTTCCTTTCAGAAGAGGTATGTGCATCTGGAAAGGAGAGAGTGGCCAGAGAACAGAGCCAGCAGCGTTTTTATTCTATTTAGATATTTAAAGTGTTTTTCCCTGGTGGAAAATAATCTGTTTCTGGTTTAGGTTGATTTAAAATTGCTGCCTTGTTAGTGTAAATAGCGTGACACCTTATTTCTTTACAGAAGCTTGGAATATGGTTATGGAATCCCAGTATACAAATGACAAATTTGTTTTATGAATTTGACTCTTCTCCACGACAAAAGATGTTTAATTTTTAGTGCACTTTAAAATCAAATGAATAGGGGCGCCTGGGTGGCTCAGTCGTTGGGCGTCTGCCTTCGGCTCAGGTCATGATCCCAGGGTCCTGGGATCGAGCCCCACATCGGGCTCCCTGCTCTGCGGGAAGCCTTCTTCTCCCTCTCCCACTCCCCCTGCTTGTGTTCCTTCTCTCGCTGTGTCTCTCTGTCAAATAAATAAATAAAATCTTTAAAATCAAATGAATAGTTGGCACTGGGTACTTCTAACGACCATCCACTAGGTGGCAGTATACCTTTACGTTTTTGACATATAGCGCAGTGATTCTCAAAGCCTGGTCCGCGGACCAGCAGCGTCAGCATTGCCCGGGAGTTTGTTAGCTACTTCAATCCTCTGGCTCCGCCCCAGACCTTCTGCATCAAAAACTCTGGGAGTGGGGCCTAGTAAATCTGTGTTGCACTCTCAGGCTTGAGAGCCAGTGATCTAGTCTAGCTTGAGATCTTTCTGTGATCTGAAAATGCCAGCATTCCAGACGACAAGGTGTGGTGGGCTTTAGATACATGTGTTGTGACTTAGAGACACTAAAAGGCACCTATGTCTCAATGTATCTTTTATGTTGGACTTTTCCCAGTGTCTGAGATGTCCCCCATTGATCATGACTTAAAGTATGAAAAGCCCCAGCCAGGAAGTGAGCAAGTGAGCCAGGATCAAAGGCAAGAGGCCGATATTCTAGATCCAATATATTAATTATTACAATCCATGAACACCTAAGAACTATTTCGATTCTTGGGCTAAATCTGTCCCATCACCTGTTTTTGTAAATAAAGTTTTATTGGAACACAGCCACACTCATTGGCAAATTTCCATGGCTGCTTCCACACTGCGCAGAGTTGAGTAGTTGTGACATAGACTCCATGGCCTGCAAAGCCTAAAATATTTACTAGCTGGTCTTTAGATGAGGAGTTTTCTCAGGCGCCTGGGTGGCTCAGTCGTTAAGCGTCTGCCTTCGGCTCAGGTCATGGTCCCAGGGTCCTGGGATCGAGCCCCGCATCGGGCTCCCCGCTCTGCGGGAAGCCTGCTTCTCCCTCTCCCTCTGCCTCTCTCCCTGCTCATGTTCTCTCTCTGTATCTCGGTGTCTCAAATGAATAAATAGATAAATAATAAATAAATAAATAAAAGATTTCTTTTGGGGCGCCTGGGTGGCTCAGATGGTTAAGGGTCTGCCTTCAGCTCAGGTCATGATCCCAGGGTCCTGGGATCAAGTCCCACATCGGGCTCCTGGCTCAGTGGGGAGCCTGCTTCTCCCTCTCCCTCTGCCTCTCTCCCTGCTCATGTTCCCTCTCTGTATCTCTGTGTCTCAAATGAATAAAGAAAAAAGAAAAAAGAAAATTAAAAAATAAAGATTTCTTTTGGGGCGCCTAAGTGGCTCAGTCGTTAAGCGTCTGCCTTCGGCTCAGGTCATGATTCCAGGGTCCTGGGATCGAGCCCCATGTCAGGCTCCCTGCTCGGCGGGAAGCCTGCTTCTCCCTCTTCCACTCCCCCTGCTTGTGTTCCCTCTCTCGCTGTGTCTCTTTGTCAAATAAATAAATAAAATCTAAAAAAAAAAAAAAGATGAGGAGTTATCTAGGGCACATGGGTGGCTCAGTTGTTAAGCGTCTGCCTTCGGCTCAGGTCATGGTCCCAGGGTCCTGGGATCGAGCCCCACATCGGGCTCCCTGCTCCGCGGGAAGCCTGCTTCTCCCTCTCCCACTCCCCCTGCTTGTGTTCCCTCTCTCGCTGTGTCTCTTTGTCAAATAAATAAATAAAATCTTTTAAAAAAAAAAAAGATGAGGAGTTATCTATCAAGGTCCTGAGGGATTGGGTCCGCAGCACCAGGACAGTTGAGGGACCCAAGGTGGGAGACCTTGAGTGGTGATATGGCCAAGAGCATGGGGGATGGGCAGAAGCAGCAGTGTGGGTAAGCCACAGAGGGGCCCTGAGATGCTTCTGGACCATTCACTAATATGCTAATGTGCACAAATCCAATACTAACCAACAAACCTACTAACTAGAATCACCTTTACTCGTCTGTAAATGATAACCATTTACTCATCTGTAATCAACTAAGATGCTTCTTGTTGGGATTTTCCCTCCACTTACTTTCTAAGGACTTGAGGTGAGTGTGCAGATTCAAAGTGCAATGACAAAGAAGATGCTTGCTGATAAAACAGAATGACCATGTTTGCCAGACCTCTTTCCATTTATTTCCATCCTTAGTACCAGCTATTGTGCTGGAATTTCTTGAGCAATATTTTCCACGCATTTGAAGCCTGTTTTATCCCGGGCAATTTTCATATATTCACCTATTGGATTTCCACAACAGCCCTGACAAATATTCCTCAATCCTTCCATTTATCTGAGGGAGGAAACAGCTCAGAGAAGGCAGGCAACTCTCCGGTTGAAAGTCAGGCTCTGAGTTTGAACCCCTCTGAACTAAGCCTGGCATTAGTCTGAGCTGGGTCCACTCCTCCACGCTCCCTTTTCTTGAATGTCTTTTGAATTGTGCTATTCTTGGTATTCTTTTTATAAACCAGCAGCTAGGCCTTGCAGTCTTATTTAAGTCATTATATTATTATCCTCCCTAGTAGGACCCTAATTAATTAATCATATAGAAATTGTTCCCTGTGTAGTCCATTAAGTTAAATTGAGGTCTTACCAAGAGGAGCCAGAAGCCTTGTCTGATGCGTGCCGGTCCCAGGCCGCGGCTCCGACTGCACGTCTGAGAGACACAGGGCAGAGGATCAAAGGCAAGAGGCCGATATTCAGAACAGTGTACCTGCAACTTGCCATCCTCGGGAGGCGGGAGGGAAATCAGCCCAAAATCAGCTCCATGGGTCAGGATAATTTGTTAGACCCTATCCTGGGCCTTAACCTTTAATGTTGACCTGTGGAGGAACAAGTTAGCCCCGCCCAGGAGTGGGCTCAAAATCCCCATCCTGAGACTGACTTTGGCAGCTGGAAAAGGTCCCTTTGGTGGACAGAGAAAGGTACAAGGGCATCTGGAAATAAATGCGCCAGGGAACACATTGCTCTTTTATTCCTTGGTATTTTGTTTGTTGTCTTGGGAAGTGTTGACAGGTGCACAAATTAGAAATAACAAGAAAAGTGTGAGTGGATGCTCTTGAAGAAACGCTTGCCCTGAGGGTCTCCAAATCCCCTACCCTCGTTTTCTGCAGGAGGTGCTGACGGCAGAGTAGGGTCATTGCTGATGTGGCTTCAGGTATTGATAACGGGACCCTTTCATGGCCTAAAATCCTCCTCTCTCCTTCCCAATCATAGGTGGATAACAGGGTGCTTAAGCCCACATTACCTGGTGGGGAAGGCAGCTTCAGAGGACACATTCTCCGTGGATTTCTTTACCTGTTGAATTGACCTCTTGGAAGGTTCTGGAGAACTTGTCCCCAACAGGTGACATCCAGCTTGTAATGGCGAAGGGTGAACCGGAAGCTGAAGGCCGTGGCTGGTGGGTTACAGCCACCTGAGCCCTTTGATGGAATTACAGCGCTCCCTCTGTGCTGTCGCTGTCTGTCTCCCTCGGCCTCTGTTTCTCTCGACATGGAAAGAGCTGGAAGCAAACCGGAATGTGCGCTTGGGCCACCTCTATCCCCAGTGCCCATGCGCTGGTGAGTCTCGGCAACGGTGACACGGAGTGCCCTGACAGAGGCAAACTGATGAATGGGTGCTTAAACCGAGCGTTTCTTGACTGAGCCTCATGTCCCTGGTTCCAAATTTATTAATTAAAGGGCGTTCACAGCCTGTCAAGAGATGCTAGATCTTTCTTTCCTTGTGCCAGTGGATAGTTCATCTAATACTCCCTTTTGCCCTTAATTCTGTTTGTCTGTCTGTCTGTCTTTCTCTCTCTCTCTCTCTCACACACACACAGAGTCTTAGATCAAGTAAGACCATATTTGCCTTTGGTAATATGAGATTACTCCCTGGTTAAGACCACACGCAATACTTCTTTGCCACAGCACAAGGCAAGAGGACTGGTCTAGCTCTTGCTTTCAGTGGCCATTTAATGGGCTTGAGGTAGGGGTCCAGGGGGAGAGGAGTCAAGGGGTTGTGGCTCAGACCAGACTGTGGCTGGCAGGGCCGGTGGAGATACGAAGGACCCCAGCTCCCTGGTGGTGGCCTCCAGACCCACACTGCCCATGGCTTGCTCCCTGTGGTGGCCTCGGCTGCCCCCCTCCCGCCCCCTCATTCCTTATGCTTTGCCTCATCGGAGATGAGCCGGTGTGCTTTGGAGCACAGCAAACTATTGTTCCAAAGACGATTGAAAAAAAGATTGGGAAATGCAGCGGTTGTCACTTCCCTGGGTCCCCGAGTTAGAATTCACTGTGTGTGTTGGGAGCGCCGTGGCCATCTTGCCAACCGAGGTAGAACAAACCAGAAGGAACGAGAGAGAAACATGAGAAGGCTGCAATCAGGCACCCCAAAAAGAAGATGAAAGAGGCAGCTCCTTCCTTAACCTCCTGTGGCAGATTTAAAGCTTCGGTAGTGGCCCACCCGGGGATCTCAAACAGCGACTGCCTCATCCCCGTGGCCATTAAGCAGAGCGCAAATGACCCGCCAGGGCCTTCGACCCGCCACGTAGCTGTCACCAGCGTGGTTTATGGCTTCTGAGCACGAGGTCCCTGATGGGCAACACTATCCCTTTCTTCCCTCGCTGGTGAAGCTGGACTCTGGAGCTCGTAAATTCGGCAGGGTTTCCCAGGGGCGAGCAGACGTCTCGGAGGTGCGGGTGAAGATTGATGGCTGAGCTAGCGGGCGCCACAGGTTACTGGTGGAGGCACTGGAGGGCGCCGAGTTGCCCCGCACAACAAAAGGTGCCCAGGCTGGTGGCTCAGAGAGAGTGGCGCTTTGCAGGCAGCTTTGCTGGCATGAGTGAGGACGTGTGATTCGTTCATGAGCCCCGTAGCAGCTGACATCTAGCGAGGCGCTGGGCTCTCCGTGCACCGCGTTCCTGTTCTCCTCGCTTCGGGCCGGGGGGCTGGGGCGGGATGCAATCTCAGCAGAGAGATGGGTACTTAGTGTTCCTGAAGGGCAGGGCACAGGGCAGGAACAGGGCCATTGCCTCTTCTCCACCCAGAATCCTCCTGCTCTATGCAAACGTCTCCAATGCCCCCTGACCGGTCCCTGCCTCAGGCCTCCGAATCCCCAACCTTGCTGGCATCCATCTGCCAGAGCCGGGCTATTGGGCTCAAACCCTCGCTCTGTCACTTACTACTAGCTGTGTGATCTTGGACACGTTACTTAACCAGTCTGGGCCTCAGTTTCTCATCTGTAAAATAGGGTTTTTTTTTTTATTTTTTTTTTTAAAGATTTTATTTATTTATTTGAGAGAGAGAATGAGATAGAGAGAGCATGAGAGTGGGAAGGGTCAGGCGGAGAAGCAGACTCCCTGCCGAGCAGGGAGCCCGATGCGGGACTCGATCCCAGGACTCCAGGATCATGACCTGAGCCGAAGGCAGTCGCTTAACCAACTGAGCCACCCAGGCGCCCTAAAATAGGGGTTTTTATGGAGTGCCTCTGTCATTGGGTTGTTGGGAGGACGACATGAATGTGCCTGGCCCATAGTAAATGGTGGATAAATGTTAGCTTTTTATTGGTATTAGTATCATCCTCATGCCGACTCGTCAAACACAGACCTGCTGGGCTTTGTGGCAAGACAATCTGCCCGGTGTCACACTTTGTGTGTGTGTGTCTGGCTCATTCCTGGAAGCCCCTTGCAGATTCGCTCCCACCTCTGTATCCCCTAGACAGTCATCCCGTGTAGGGGAACCTACGACCGAGAGGCTTAGGCTGGTTTCAGGGTGTGTCGATCTGAGTGTCTCAGGTGATTTAAAGCCACCTCAGAAATGTTTTTCCTGATAATCTTTCAGGGTTGTTTACAGGTGGGAGGGATGTGGTGATCTAAAAGTCTTCTCTGCAGCCTTTCTGTGGGCCTCTGGAGTCCTCCCCAGGGCTGGGTGCCCAGCTCCCCGCCTCTGTGATTTAGCCGTTGGGAACCCCGTGCGTGCACCTGCCCCCGCTCTGCCCCCTGTTGGCTTCCTGGGCTGGAGGGTACCTGCTAGGCCTGGGGTGTGCCAGGCTCTCCTGCCAGGGCGGGGTGAATGGCCTGCTCTTCCTGCCCACCCCTCGCACACATTGTTTGCGCAGACAAAGGAGAATGGAGCTTTGGTTTCAAGGTGTGATCCAGCTGGGCACATCCATCAGGCCCTGCTGTCGTCCTCTCTCTTTTTCTCCCCTTCTAATTTCCGCTTTGGGCTCTGGAGGGGAAATAGCAATTGTGAAAGGGCCACTTGTCAAGATAAAAATCACACTGCTGAACAGCGCTGCTGTGCCCGGGGCTGGGGGCCGCTGCCTGGTGGGGGAGGGGCAAAGCCCTGCCTGGCTCTAAATCCTAGCCCTGCCTCTTAGGGCTGTGCCACCTTGTTGCTCTGTGCCTCAGTTTCCTCCTCTGTCTAATGGGCTGCAAGGGAGGAGTCAGTGAATCCATTTGTGTAAAGTGTCTGGAACATGCCTGGTGCCTGATCCGGAGTGAGCTTTCCATACAGGATGACTATTTTATCAGGAATCAGGAAGGGGGCAGATTTTGGGGGGAAGTCCACTGGGGTTTCGGGTGGGATGGATATACTCAAACCCAGCTGTTCATCATAATCACCCAGGGAACTTTAAAAATTCATCCCACCAACATTGAGGGTCTACTGTTTGATTCATCAGCCTGGCCTTGGGGCTCAGCGTGCCTAGGTTCCACTCTGGGCTCCACCAGTCAGAGGCCGATCACTGGACAAGTCATCTGACCTCACTGAGACTCAGTTTTCTCATCTGCAAAATGGGTACTCTTGGTGCTGCTTCAGGACCCAATGCGATGATGGGGCTGAGTTCTGGGGAGACTTAGTTCTTCCGTGAGGTGCTGGGATGCAGCAGGGAGGAGACAGGCACCCTGCACCCTGGGTTAGTGAGTTTGGGCAGCAGGCTTCTCCCGGATGCGGCACTGGTTTTGTGCGGCTGTTGCATTAAGAGCCGAAGAGAAGGGCTGGCGCTTCCCCGCCCGCGGCCACCGCATGTCTCCATACACACGGAGGAGCGGCCCTTCGCCCACGTTTGCTCGCTGACCTCCGTGGCTCGAGGCGGCGCAGGCCCGTGGAGGCACGGCTGTGGACACGCAGGATGGCAGAGGCCCTGGCAGGCCGGCCACAGCTCTGTTCCCTGTTAACTTGCCTTTGTTCCCCAGACAGGCCAGATGCTGGTGAATGATTACAAGTATCAAATCGTCCTCCAGTGTCGTGTTACCCAAGCAGGGTCTGTGTCTGAGTCACAGGAAGGCCAGTTCCCCAATCCAGATTAGACTGGGGTGGGGCGGCCTGAGGCCCGGCCGGCGTAGCCGTGTGGGGCTGGACACGGGACCTGGCCCCTGGGGGTGTGCTGGGACCGCTGACCCCGTGGTTGAAAGATTATCACTCCCAGGGACCACTTGTGGAGTGGGATGTGTGAGTGTGTGTGTGTGTGTGTGCGCGCGTACCTGTGTACGAGTGGATGGGAGAGATTGCGTGTTAGTGTAAGAGTGTGAGTATGAGTGTGAGGAATGTGAGTAAGGGTGTGTGTAATCAAGTGTGTGAGTGTGTGTGAGTGTGCATGTGTAAGGGTGTGAGAGGGAGGGCGATTCAGCCAGAGCCTTAAGTCAAGAGATATAAGAAGGCCCCTGTCTGGATTTTGTCCACCATTTCCATAGACCCTCAGCGTTGCCCCCTCACCCCCTTGCCCAGTCCTGCCTCGGTTCTGGCTCAGGGCTCCCTTTTGTCCCTCCTCCTGCCTCTTGCCCTGAGCACTGGGCATCGAGACTCCCATGCCACGCTCTCAGGGCCGCCCCCATCCTGCCCTCCTTCTAGGGCTGAAGCCTTATATCTGCTCCCAGAGGCAGGGGCTCCTCCCGGCCAGCCTGTCACCTCTGCCTTAGAGTACACCTGAGGAGCACGGGTTTGTCTGGCGAGTGGGTAAAGACACCAGATCATTTTTATAAGTGGGCCAGGGGGTGGCTGCGGGTGAAGGTATTTTTTTCTGGAACTCTTGGGGGAGCCACCCTGAAGTTGAGACAGGAGAGACAGGTCTCCTCCATGAGGTCATCCCCCTGGGGCAGCACTGAGAAACTCTAGGGGCCGGCAGGAAGAGTCCTGCTGAAGGGGGGACAGCCAAGTCCCCTGGCCCTTGGGCTTTCACAGATTGGTAAAGTCTACTTCTCTCAATCTCGGGACCACTTGGGGTGGGCCAAGTTTTATTTTGCCAGTTGAGGATATTAGCCCTAGGGCCAAAAATAGACCTTGATTATCATATCATAAAAGGACAGACAGTTAAGAAAAGGGAAATGACATAGTCTCAGTATCTTTCAAGAAAAGACATTCAGTAACTTTACTAGGACATGGTTTGCCTTGGACTGAGTGAGCCCAAGAGGGCGGAGAGTGGGGGAGACAGTGTTCTGGGGGCCTAAGGGTTGGGAACAGCTGGTGGGGTGAGGGTAGCGATGGGGAAGGACCACCAGCCCCGCTCCTTCTGCCCTGGGGGGCGGGACCTTGTGTGGAGCAGTGAGTCCAGTTCCGGGGAGGGCTGTGGGAAGTGGGGGGAAGCCAGGGTGGCATGATACCTGGAACCACCTTGGGAGGTGGGGGTGTTGGGCTTGACGATGCTTCTTCTGCTCAAGTCCTGGTGCCATGACTTACTGGCTGTGTGACATCAAGAAGTTACTCAACTTCTCTGGGCTTCCATTTTGTAATTTGCATACTGATAGTACCCTCAGAATAGTCCCTGAGGCACAAAATTCGACCTGTGGTATTATTATCACTCCTATTACTACTACTACTACTACTACTGCTGCTGCTGTTGTTGTTGTTATTATTATTATTATAAAGAGGGCTGCTTCCATTTTGGGGCAGGAATCTCAGGTGCAGAAGGAATCGGACTTTCTCTGTGAGGCTTCGGAGGTCAGCACCAAGTTCGCCAGAGCACTTGCTAGGAGCCAGGCCCTGTACCAGATGATTTTAAACGTTCTCGAAGAAGGCTTATCAGTCCCATTCTACAGGTGGGGAAGCTGAGGCTCAGAGGGTTTGCAATTTATCAAGGTCACGTAGCTAGGATGATGCAGAGCTGAGAGAAGGCCCGGTGTCATTCGGTAGCACGTGGAGCAGACTTTCAGTTTCCGGACACAGGGGATACTGCTGTCCCTGGTCAGTGCCGTCTGGTCAGCACCGAACAGAGCGCCTGGCACGGAGCGGGCCCTCGGCAAGTCCGCGGCGAACGAACGAAGAGGAGCTAGTGAGTCTTCCGACGGTGGAAGTCTTCAAGCAAAGAGCTGCCAAAGGCGCCAGACACACATTAGGGACCCATCGGGCTTCTAGCCCTGACTTCTGTGAGTCTGTGGCCAGCCATGCAGGGAATGAGCCCTTCTGAGGTACCGTGTCAGCTAGAAGCACTTCCTGCTCAGAGGTGCTGGTCCATCCCTCCCTGAGGCCTCCAGGGAGGCACTGACTAGCTCCTTGTTTCTGCAAAGGCAGGGACCCCTGCCTTATTACCTCCTGCATTGCTGCCCGCATCCGTGACTGACAGGTGGCTTTGGTTCCTGTCTCCTGCGCCCTCGCTCTGGTCACCACACCCAACCACAGGACCTTGGGACGCGTGGGCGCTTTGGCTTCAGTCACACCCCCTTAGCTGCTGCCCAGGAGCATGCTGGTAGCTGACTAGTACCGGATCGTGAAATCCAGTAGTTAAATCTTGAGGAATTTTATGGGCAGGCCATCATTAAAAATTAAATTATAGAAGCTTACAATGAAATTATATTAAAAACAAGGACAATATGTATTCAAAACTCACCACTTCCTAATTATTTTCCTACAGTTTGCTATTTCCTCTGCTTTTGAGGGGATTGACATCTATTGTGGCCGTGTGGGGACAGCTCTGTGGTGGTGTGAGTCTTCCCGAGTCCGTGCTCCACGAGGTCACTTGGGTAGCTTGACATTGGCTGCGGTGGGAGGGTTTATGCCTCAGAAATTGGCAGGCACCGCAAATCAGGTCTGCCCACCCCCAGAGTCAGTTGGTAAACACTTACCAGGACACACGGCCTCTGCCTACACTGACTTTAAGGACTCTCACGGTAATGGGGTGCGCGAGAAGTCGTGAGACCTGTAGCCTCACGCGCTCAGGATTGGGAGTCTGCTGCGCTTTTCCCAAACAACGGATTCGTTTCCAGCTTCCTGGACATGATTTGATTGTGTTAAAATCATTTTTCCCTTTTTTTCTCTCACTGCTGGAAAAGTAACACTTAAAAATAAATGTGAGTCGTGCCTCAAATGGTATGTTCTGCACGCTAACTTCATTTCTAGCACCTTATGGTCCTCCTTGGATTTCCTCTTTGCCTTGTCCCCCCTTCTCTTTTGTACATTTCATTTTTTTTTACAGCTTTGTTGAGGTGTAATTGGCATATGATAAACTACACATATTTAAAGCGTACAGTTTGATGAGTTTTACCATATGAATACATCCGTTGAACTGTCACCAGAGGTGAGATTCTGAACATATCCATCACCTTTAAAAGTTTCTGCATGCCCTTTGTAATCCATCCTTCCTGTCCCCGGGCCACCTCTGATTTGCTTTCTATCACTGTTGATTAGTTTGCATTTTCTAGAATTTTGTATAAATGGAATCTGTAGTATGTACTCATTTTTTTTCTTCTGAGTCTGGCTTCTTTCACTTAGTGTAATGTCTTTGAGATTCATCTCCATTGTTCATGTATCAATAGCTTGTTTCTTTTGATTGCTGGTGTGGTGTTCCATTGTAGGGATAGACCACAATTTGTTTATCTGTTCACCTGTTGATGGACATCTGCGTTGTTTCCGGTTTTCGGCTATTATGAATAAAGTTGCTTTAAAAATTTAGGTTCATTTCTTTATGCTTTCATTTTTTGGGGGGGTAAGTACCTAGGAGTGGAATGGCTGGGTTGCATGTTAGGTCTACGTTTAACTTCTACGAATGTGCCAATTTCAGTTTGTTTGTTTACCAACCTGTGTTACCTTGGATAAAGGACTTAACCTCTCTGGGCCTCAACTTTGTTATAAAACTCAATGATGCAATTCCTATCAACTTCTACCTTTATAGAACTGTTTCGGACAAACAAGATAGTCTTTGTGAAAATGTTCAGGGCTTTCAGGAAGAGAAGTGCCCCTGAGAAAGCCTGGATATTATTATTATTATGATGATGGGATTGTCCTCAGCAAGTCTGTGTGAACAGAGGGGAGGCGGTCAGGGAGACCAAATATGTTTGGCTTGGTCTAGTGGGGTTTTGGGAGAATGGGTCAAGGAGGAAGCGGGGAGAAGGGAGAGAATTCATGGGTCAAGCTGGTTAAAGGAGACCCCATTGTATGGCTCCAGCCCCTCAGGATGATGGGTACAGGGGCCATAGGTTCTTGAACCCCATCAAACCTTGCAGCGGGTGGTCCCTCTGGGTCCCTAGCAAAGACAAGCCAGGGGCCAGTGAAGGCCCCCTCTTGCCCTTGACACATGATAACAGATGCGTGCTCCCGAGAAGATGCAGATTCAGAAGGAAAATGATTTTCTAGATGAGTCAGTTTGTCCATCTCCCTGCTTCCTCATTTAACTGCAACTTTTCGTTTTATGGACTAGCGACTGGGGCAGAGGTGGGAGGTGAGGGAGGGCACTGGGGAGGGAGGAATAATGGGAAAAAGGAAAAACAGAAAGAAAAAGATTTGTGTCAGCAAATTAAAGAGCCAAGTTTTTCATGTGTTTCTGGGGAAATAAAATAGAATTTGCAGTGCTTACGCTTGACTGTAAATCAAGGCGGCTGCTTTGGGCGGCTGTTGGCTCTGTGTTTGTCCTGGGGGGCCAGGATGTAGGTGGGGTGCAGAGCCAGGCAGAGCACTTCCAGGCACTGGGCTGTGGATGGGAAAATGGCCTCAGGTATGGGGTCTGAGAGAAAACAGAAGCTGGCTAATGAAAATCAGTGGTCAGTGGGGAGTGCGGGGCAAGGACATCTGCGAACCCAAGGTGGTTCCCTGTTTGCTTCCTCTCACACGAGTCCAAACCCAAGCTCAAGTTCTTTGCTGTAGGCAGCTAATGCTTGAGGCTTCCTTCTGCCAGGTGCTGTGGGAAGAGGTTGGGGAGATCCTGGGGGTGGATAGAATGAAAGGAGGGATGATTTTAGAGAGCGTTGGTAGGGCCAGGGAAATTTTGCAAGCAAAATTGGACTTTTATGGGGCTAATGAGTTTGGAAAGTATTTTGCAGAGCTGCTCCAGCTCGAAGGGTTGTCTGGGAGGTGGGTTTTCTAATTTGATGAAGTATTTTGTAAAGTGGAACTGGATGGAACTAGCAGCCCCCTCCCACCTGGAGAACCTCCTCTTGCCTGATGAAAACCCTGCCCATCCCAGTCCTCCACGTGGCCCGCCCACCCGCCCATCTCAAGGTTGTTTGGTGACCATGTGAGTACCTGCTTACTCATGTTTCTCTTTGGCTCTCTTATCTGGGTTTGAAGCACCCTGGGAAGAGCCCAAACCCTTAACCTGTTGAACAGGTTAAGAACGGATTTATCACATACACACCTGTGGACACAGGCCGGGGTACAGCTGTGTGTGTGTACGTGGTGCGTGTGTGCATGCAAGAGGAAGGGGGGATCTGCCACCTGGGGCCTTGGGACACTTGGGTGTGAGTACCAGGACTTCTCTTGGGATCCGTGAGACCTCAGGCAGAATTGGCGAACGGACGGACTTCGGCATTGCAGGTTGGGCCCTCGGGATGATGGGTCTGAGACTTTTCAGACAAAGAGGGAAACTGGCTGGTAGGAGCACACGCCGGTACCCCGTCTCTGGAGGGCCATTGCTAAGATGTGTTAGAAGCCTTCAGCCGGGTCCTTGCCTGCCGTCGTGGTTTCATCTTGAGACAGCAATCACAGACGTGTGTAAAAGCTCAGTGACTTAATCCCTTCAGTTCCTTCATCTGTGAAATGGGGATGCTCATCTGTCGGCTCCCCCTGCCCCCCACAGAGGGCCGTCCTGAGGCATCCAGTCGGTGCCCCGTCAGCTGGTGCTATTACTAAGACTAAGGACAAACTGAGTCCCCGCGAGGCTGGAGGGACTGGCTCCAGGGCACGGAGTGGAGCCACCACATCGCTGGGCCTGGGGCAGCCAGCCTGCCCACAGTGCCCAGACAGTGGCAGCTTGGGGGGCCGTGCGTGGCGTGCTCAAGAGCGCTGAGTGCGGGAAGAGTCCAGGATGTCAGCCCACATGCCTTTCCTCAGTTTCCCCATTTGCCAAATGAAGTCAATGGTCCACCTCCCCTTCCTCTGCCTGCTTAGCGGGGAAAGCAGATGCTTTCAGCTTTGGGGTCTCTCAGGTGGTCCTGGACCCTGCTCGTCCCCACCATATTCCTCATCTCAAATTCCTCTGAGAGGCCTTGGGAAGCACAAATACACACTCACGTATACTCACAATGCTCTCACACACTCCTGTGTACTCACACACATTCATTCACACACACTCAC
>NC_138372.1:17427128-17443343 GCF_054177405.1 Leptonychotes weddellii | reverse complement strand
CCATGAAACACATCTTCGACAGCGCTGTTGGCCGACGGTGAGTGGGACCATTCCCACTCTGCCTCCGTAAGTGAACCCGCCCGGTGAGGGAAGGCCGCTCGCACCGTGGCTGAGAGGCCCAGAGAGGCTGATGGAGAGCGATGGCTTTTCATTTGCCGGTGAGTTCTGACGTGATGGCGGCGTGTTTGCGGGGCAGGAGTTAGTAGCTGGGTTATGGAGAGAAGAGGCGCAGGGAGAGAGGCAGACCCTGCCCGGCCTGGAGCAGGAGGCCGGGGGGCAGGCGGGCGGGCGCTGGGCTGGGGACCCGGCTGTGGCTCAGGCCCATTCAGAGACCCCCTCGCAGGTGGAGCGCCCTGGCCTGGGGGCTGCTGCCAACAGAGCTGCTTTTGTGCGAAGATAAATGAACCCGGTCTCAGGAGACCATCACCGTCTGTGGAAGGGAAGAGATGGAGACACGGAAGGCACTATGGGAAGGCCTTTGCAGGTAGGTGGGGGCATGAAGATGGTGGGCATGCATCGTGCATGCAGCTGGGGACCCTCAGGGGCCATGGCCAGAGCCACACTTCACCTCATGGGCCCTCAGTTCCCTCCCCTGTAAAACAGGAAAAAAGTCCCCTACCTCATGCGGTGTTGTGAGGGTTTCATGAAACAGTGAAGGCGAGACTTAGCATGGTGCCTGGCCCAGGTGAAAATACTACACATAAATCCCGTGTGGACCCCTCGGCGTGTGCCAAGCACCCCCACTAGGAACCCAAACCTGGGTAACCGCATTAAATCCTCACAACTGCCCGGGGAGCAAGGTATATTTATTATCATCTGTGGGCTACGTGTGAGGAAACTGAGGCACAGGTAACTTGCCCAGGGTCATCCGAGGCCAGAGCATGCCCTCCTTGACTATTGTGCTGAGTCACCAAGCTCCTCTGCTTTCCTCGCTAGAGGTGAGGGATAAAAACTATTATTGTTGTTCTTAGGAAGGCAGAGATGGAGAATCAGCTGGAATTGGCTCTTTGGCTCAAGTAGGTGTTCATATATCTTCCTCATGTCACATTCTCATTAGATGGCGTATTCTACCGCCTTCCGGAAATGTGGTGAGGGCCTGAGGTCCTGCTTCCTTTTGCCAGTGAGCTCGGCTTGCAGAGAGAGAGATGGGCAGCCAACCGTATTTTACACCAAGAGATTGTGGGTTGATTTCACTTGTGCTTAAAAATTTATAATGTTTAAATCCAGACCTTTCCACGCATGGCACATTCCTTCAATAGATGCTCCACCGTGGTTCATAAAAATGACTCATCTTTATGCTGCTTTCATGTCACAGACTGGGGGAAAGAAATCTTCCCAAGAACTTCCCAGTCAGGAAGCTGCTGGAATGGCGTGGTGGGTCCAGATCCGAACAAGCTAGGATTCATGTCCCTGCAGATGACTCGGCTCCCAGGAACGAGCTCCCTCCTTGTACCCAGTTTGTATCATGTTATTGGGAGCCCCTGGCCCCCCACAGATATGAGTGATATGCCACCTTCTTCCTGCACAATTACCAAAGGACAGAAGTGACACAGAGAAGTCTTTCTTTTCTAAAATAAAATCTGGGGGGCCAAGTGGGGCTATATTTTCTAAATATTTCTAAAACTTATTCCTAACGTTTCTAAATTTCCCAAAGGTCTAAATTCCTTTCCAGATTCAGCCAGGATATCCCAGGCTGAATAGGACCGATTCTCTTCTGGATGTTTAGGTGTTGGTTTGAATCCCGATTCAGAGGGAACACTTGGAGAAGGCAGTTTGCCTCTGGGCGGGGGGTGGGGTGGTGGGGGTGGGGGGGAGGTTTTATGTCATGCCAATGATTTGCCCTGGAAGTTGTCTTCATAAAGCAAGTGACAAGTAACCTTGCTCTCCTAAAAGGAGAGAGAAGGATTACCGTTTCAGCCATGGAGCCTTGCTGGCTTTTGGCACCTTGCACCACTGAACCGGAAGAAAAGCCACACCTTTGCTCGGCTGTTTGGCCACCCTCCCGAAAATCTTGTTTCTTCCTATTAGAGACTTCTGATTTTTCTGACTTTCCAGAATTCACCATTATCTTCAAAGACATCACTGGCCCCACCAGCCGCTTTGTTCTCCTAGTCAACCCCAGCCGTGTCCCTTTCTTTATGCTTTGGGAAGGTGGGGGTGCAGAGGGTGCAGAGGGGAAGAAGGGGCACAGGGTGCCCCGCCCCCCCCCGCTCTCAGCTGCAGTGTTCACTGTTGGGCAACATCTTCCCGGTGGACACAAAGCCAGTCTGTCATCTCCCGTAGGTTCGGAACACATTTCAGCTCTCAGCTGAATTTAGAGATTACAAATACCATCTTGGGAGGACTGGAGGTGATGCCTATAAAGCACACCTGGCACCTAATGATGGTGCTATCGTTAGTATTATTTCTAAGCAAACAGATGTGCATGACAGCATCTTTCCCCCCTTTCAGTGTTACCGACCGAGAACTGGCATACAGCACCACGGAAGTTCAAGGCGTGCAGTGTCATGACTTACACACACATTGCCAAATGATTACTGCCGTAAGTTTAGTTAACCTCTCCATAATCTCATATAGACACTCATAATAGCATTTACGTCATGTATTAGTGGCATTAGAAGTCCTACCTAGTGCCTGCCTGACGGATCCACTTCTCTTGAAAGATCCAAGAGCTTTAAAAAAAAAGTTTTAATTTTGAGATAATTATAGACTTAGACGTCGTAGGAAATAATGCAGGAGGAACCCATGTGTCCCTCACCCAGCTTCCCCCAAGGTAACATCATGCATAACGACAGCACTGTACCACGGCCAGGAAATTCACATAGATGTAATCCACTGACAATTAACATTAATACAGATCATGGACCTTATTCAGATGTTACTAGTTTCACATGCGCTTGTGTGTGTGTGTGTGTGTGTGTGTGTGTGTATTTAATTTTTTTTTTTAAGATTTTATTTGTTTATTTGCTAGAGAGAGAGAGAGAGGGAGTGACAGTACAAGCAGGGGGAGCGGCAGGCAGAGGGAGAAGCAGGCTCCCCGCCGAGCAAGGAGCCCGATGTGGGACTCGATCCCAGGACCCTGGGATCATGACCTGAGCCGAAGGCAGACGTTTAACCGATGGAGCCACCCAGGCGTCCCGTGTGTGTATTTAATTTGAAGAGCATTTTATATTGTGAATGATGCCCAGACCTTATATTTTGGTCAGGGAGGCACTTCTTCATTTTCTTTCTTTCTTTCTTTTCTTTTTTTTTAAAGATTTTATTTATTTATTTGACAGAGAGAGACACAGCGAGAGAGGGAACACAAGCAGGGGGAGTGGGAGAGGGAGAAGCAGGCTTCCCCGCGGAGCAGGGAGCCCGATGCGGGGCTCGATCCCAGGACCCTGGGATCATGACCTGAGCCGAAGGCAGACGTTTAACGACTGAGCCACCCAGGTGCCCACATTTTCATTTTCTAAAGCGTGAGTGGGTTGTGATGACTGGGGAGCGGGCTCCATTGGGGAGCATCTGTCTTCTGCAGCTTTCTGTTCCCAGAGCCCAGTCAGGGCCTTCTTTTTTTTTTTAAAGATTTTATTTATTTATTTGCGAGAGAGAGAATGAGAGACAGAGAGCATGAGCGGGAGGAGGGTCAGAGGGAGAAGCAGACTCCCTGCCGAGCAGGGAGCCCAACGTGGGACTCGATCCCGGGACTCCAGGATCATGACCTGAGCCGAAGGCAGTCGCTTAACCAACTGAGCCACCCAGGCGCCCCAGTCAGGGCCTTCTTGATGCTGACAACAATACGACAAACACAGAGGGAGCCCCACTGTGTGCCGGGCTGTGTCCCAAGTGCCTTATCCTGCAAGGCCCGTCCTAGTATCATTATTCTCACCATGCAGGTGAGGAAATGGAGGGTTAGGTGCTTAGGAAACACTTGAAGAAGGAATGACAGAGTCTCCGAGGGGCGTGCCAGCCTGGCTACACCAGCCCCAGTTATTCAGGATGGCCCCTTTTCTTATGATGGGCTCCCCAGTTCCACCGTCTCAGAAAAGAAATGCTACTCATTAATTCCTTAAACACCCCCCCCTCCTCTGGAAGCATCGTGTAGGAGTTAAGGGCACAGTTTCCAGAGTCGAACTCTGTGAGTCCAAACCTGGCTCTGCCACTTCGCTGTGTGGCCTCAGGTAAGTTACTGAAACCCTCTGGGCCTCAGTCCTCTCATCTATAAAGTGGGGTTAGTAATAGAAGCTGCCACAGGGGTTTGTTGTGAGGAGTAACGCACCTGTGGAGAGGTCTGGGAGTGGGGCCTGGAAGGATTCAGAGTCATACCCATCAGCTGTTCTACTTTCTGTGCTTTTGACACCACCAAAGCTGCTAAAACTTCAGAAAGCTGAAACAGAGCAATATGGTACCAATTTGTGGATCATTCCCCTTATTATAATTAAAATTCTTATTTTCCCCCAATGCTTCCAGGCACTGGACTTAAAGACTCTGGGTTTAGGGTGTAACAATAACATTTATACTGGGAGGGCCGTTCTGGCCAACACTAGTGGCCCCTCCTTCCCTCTCTCTCCCCATGCCCTTCTTTTCTTCCGTTCGTAAATATTTATTGAGAGCTTGTGAGGTCCCGTGTCGGCAGAGGGGGACCCAGCGGTGAGCAGAAACGGGCCCTGTCCTGCCCTGACGAAGCTTGCGTTCCAGGGGAGAGAGAACCATGGCTCCAATAACCACAGAGGGACAATGATATCATGCTGCCCAAAAGGACAGGTGGGGAGGGGGGCATGCAGATGGGCCCCACCCTGTTCCCTGCTGACCAGAGGAAGCAGGCAGAAGCAGGCAGGCTGTCCACCGCCAGGCCGCTCTTGAACCTGAGCTGGGAGAAGGCCCTGGTCTGCATAGGTAATGATCACAGCTGACATGTGGGTTCTCTCCACCTTTGCTGCTGTGAACACCCATGTACAACTTTTGTGTCAGTGAATGTTTTCATTTCTCGTGGGTGTGTATGCCAGGAGCGGAACCCCTGGGTCACGTGGGACCTCGGTCGAACTCTTGGAGGAGATGCCGAATTGTGGCAGGTTCCAGCATTTCTTGTTCTCTCCTTTGTAAACAGTTTTATTGAGGCATTATTTATATTCCATAAAGCATACCCATTTTAAGTATACAATTCAATGCTTTTTAGGAAATTTACTGAGTCGTGCAACCATCACCACAATCGAGTTTTAGGACATTTTTTACCACCTCAGTAAGATCCCTAGTGCCCACTTACAGTTAATCCTCCTTCCCATTCTGAGCCCCAGGCAACCACTAATCTAATTTCTATCGCTATAGATTTTCCTTTTCTGGACGTTTCACATACATGGAATCCTACACTTCACTCCTTTCAGTCGGCCTAATGGTTTTGCAGATCATCCATGTTGTGGGAGTTATCAGCTCTGCATTCCCTTTTATTGCTAAATAATATTCCATCGTATGGATATACCACACTTGGTTTATCCATTCACCTCTTAATGGACATCTGGGTTGTTTCCAGTTTTAGGGTATTTTTAAAAAAGATTTTATTTATTTATTTATTTGTCAGAGAGAGAGCACAAGCAGGGGGAGCGGCAGGCAGAGGGAGAAGCAGGCTCCCCACTGAGCAGGGAGCCTGATGCGGGACTTGATCCCAGGACCCTGGGATCAAGATCTGAACCGAAGGCAGATACCCAATCGACTGAGCCACCCAGGCATCCCCCAGTTTTAGGGTATTATGAATAAATCTGCTATGAACATTCATGTCCAAGTCTTCGTGTGGACACATGCTTTCATTTCTCTTGGGTAAATACCTGGGAGTAACAATTGCTGGGTCATATGGTAAATGTATATTTAACCTTTTAAGAAATGGCCAAACTGTGACTAAAGCTTCTGCACCATTTTACATTCCAGCCACCATTGTATGAAGTTTCCAGTTTCTCCCTCTCCTCAGTGTCAGTAGTTGTTGATTGTCCTTTCCAGCTCCCCTTCTTGGGGAAAGTGTCCTCCTCCCACCCAGCGAGCAGACAAGGGGACTGGGCCTCGGAGATGGGAGGTGAAGTGCTCAGGCTGCAGGGGAGGGGGCTGCAGAGCAGGATGGAAGCCCAAGGTTGAAGATCGGGCCCAGAGAGCACAGGGGAGAGAAGGCTGGGAGAAGAAAGTGGGGTCCGAGCCAGGAGGACTGGGCCTGATCCGGTGAGTCCCATGGTCCAAAAAAGCCTGGAGAGTAAGGCTGGGAACGTTCCTGTATGACAGTGAGGAGGGTTGCCCTCCCCCAGGGAACAGGCAGGCCTCGGATGCCCAGCAGCACTCAGGCCGGTTCCAGAAGCCCAGCCCTCCTGAGTCTCGGTTCCGGTTCCATGGAACAAAGAGAACTTCGTCCCCTGTGCCCCCACCCCCAGGCTTGGAGAGAACCACAGAGTGGGTGTCCGAAAGAAGCAGCATCCTGTTCTCCCCAGGGTTCGCACCCCCACCTTCCCCACCCCGTTAATCAGGACAAGATTTGGGGAAGAAAGTTCCCGTCCAGCGGGCGGCAGGTAGGAGGCCGGCCTGCGCCCCACAGCCCTCAGTAAATCACCCAGCTCAGCTGGCGTCTCGCTGGATTGCAATTACAATCCTTCAGGCCCGACACAAAATCATTGGGCTGGAGAGAGGAGAGTACCTGGCTAATGTGTTTAACAACAGCTAACCTGGTTAAGCCCTGACTCTATTGAAAATGAGAAAGTGCGGATGGGTCTAATCGATTTGGCCTCAGCCCAATTTACTCCAGAGCTGGCTTTGGATTTCAGTTAAGTGGGCCGACCCGAAAACAGGGATACTCATTTTATTAAATTACCTCTTTGATCATAGAATTCAGGTTCTGCAGAGTTGTCTTGTGTCCACCGTGGGGGCTGGTGGACGGAGGGGACAGGGCTTTGGTGCACATACTTGTTTCCGGGCACAACCCCCTCGCCCACACAAGTGTGTACACAAGCCTTCTCAGAGTGAGAAGTGTTAGTAAATATTTATCTCCCCCTCATCCGGGGAGTTGAAAATATGGATTTGATCAAATACTCATTTACTTCCCACCCACCATCGCTCCCTACCCCCTTGGCCTCTTGGCAGATAAATGATGTTATTTGAAGGTATTCTTGAAATTTCTGATGGAGACTGTTTCTTAAGTGCTTTTAGAGCTGGCCTATACTTTGTAATCCTTGTCAAATTCTGGCTAGTAAACTCCTGGCCTTTAAAAGCCGGAACCTTACTCTGTTTCCTGAATACAAAGGAATAGGTCATTAACTGTGAATTTCAAATGAAGCAGATTTACAGTATATATCACAGAAATATGTTTATGAGAGACAGCGGATAGCAAGGAATCCATGGAGCAGAAAAAACCAAGAACCCAGACAAAGATCAGCTGATCTGGGGAGCTGCCCCCCGCTTCCCCGTGCCCCCACGCCCCCAACTCCCTACCATGCCCGCCCCAGGTTTTTGTGGTTGATTTGGCCAAGTATAGGTCTCTTGTTCCAGGTTCCCGACGGAGACACCTTTCTGGCTCCATTCCACGCCCACCTACTGGGTGAGGCCGCTGGAGGTCGTCAACCTGGAAATGCGGCTGTCTGGAGATGAATTGTGGGGCCACATGAGCTCAGATAAGGATGGGGAATTGGGGTGGGGTGGATTGGGGAAATCGGAGACAGTCAGGGAAACACAGTTGAGGTCAGGTCAGCTGGTCGGTGGTCAGCGTTATGTGTCAGCCTGGCTGGGCTCCGGTATCCAGTTATTTAATCAGACACTAATCTAGGTGGTGCTGTGAAGGGATTTTGTAGATGTGGTCAATGTCTACAATCAGTTGCCTTTAAGTAAAGGAGATCACCCTTGATGGTGTGGGTGGGCCTCATCTAATCAAATGGAAGCTTTAAGAGCAAAACCTGAGGTTTTCCAGAAGAAGAAATTTGCCTCAGCTCCTGACTGAGTTTTTGGCCACTGCCCAAAAGATTTTGGACTTCCTGGCCCCACCACTGTGTGAGCCAATTCCTTTAGGTAAACCCATCCACCTACTTATCCTCTTCTATTTCTCTGGAGAATCCTATTGATATAGCGGGTTTCTGGCAATGATTTTTGGACCTTTTCCCTCATGATTTCTGCGTACCCTTCTTCACTTGCTGCCATCTTGAAGTGCCGGAGCCCATGTAAATGCTTCGTCCCACACATGCACATGGGAGTGTGCAGTGAGCAGAAGCTAGTTCTATTCTCATGACCCCTGCCTAGACTGACTCTCACTTCTTGGGGCTTTCTGCAGTGGTGGCAGACACTGTTGGCTGCTCACAAACAGCCCTCACCCATCTCCTTCTAGAACTGAATCCCAGTTTTGTTCCAGCACCAGGGCCTTGGTCATGATTGGTCTTGGCCAGTCATGGTGCTTCCACACCCCTTGGCTGGTGATGGGTCCTGGGGTGTGCATGTGACCCAGTTCTGGCCCAGAAGACATTTGGGGAAAGCCACTGGAGCCTCTGGGAAAATTTCCCCCTTGATTATAGAGAGGCCTGTGTAGTGGTCCCTTTTTCTCTCTTCTTGATGCTTTGATTTAAAAAAAAAAAATTGAGATATAAACACACGCACTGTGAAGTGCACACGTCCTGATGAGTTTTTGCATATATATTCATGTAACGGCTACTCAGATCAAAATATGAAACATTTCCAGCATTCTAGAAGATTCCCTCATGCCCCACCCAGCCCATAACCCCTATCAGGGGTAACCATTATTCTGACTTGTGTCACCGTGCTCAGTTTTGTCTGCTCTGTGCTCCATATGAGTGGGATCATCCAGTATGTCTTCTTTTGTCTTTGGCTTTAAAATATATATGTATATATTTAAAAATATATTTTAAGTTCACAGCAAAAGTGAGAGGAGAATACAGATTCCCATATACCCTTTGCTCCCATACATACATGGCTACCCCATTACCAGTATCTCCATGACTGGCCTCTTTTGCTGAATAGCATTATCCATGCTATTACTCGTAGCAATACTTAATTCTTTTATTTTTTAATTGCTGTGGGCTTTCCATTTGTGGATGCATCAAAATTTATTTATCCATGATGGGCATTTGGACCTCCTTTCCTGCCTTGGACAGTGTTGTGGGAGGAGGTAATGCCTGGAGCTATGGCAGCCACATTGCTACTGTGAGGCAATAAATGTTCAGATAAAAGCTGATAGCTGATTGGCTAAGGATGGCAGAAAGGAAGGGAAAAGGGGGCACAGGGTCTCTTGAAGCCCTTAAACTAACCCTGATTCTGCCTTTCTTTTAACTTAACTTGTAGAGTTAACATAAACACCCTCATGGCTTAAGCCACTTTTACTCAGGTTTTCTGTTGTTTGCAACCAAAAACATTCTGACACAGAATTCAGACTATCCTTCTGGACCCAGGTCATGGGACACCTTTTTCCATGGAGCCTTCCTTAAGCACTCTGGCCCCACTGGGCCCCTCTCTCACTTTGGCCTCCTCTAACCCTATGTGCCCCATCATTAATCATGAATTCTCTGAAACCACCCAGTCTCATTTTCCTCCTACTAGAACATCACTGGAATTGCTCCCAGGGCCCAGAGCAACAGAACTGAGACCTTGCAGATTCAACGTTTATGGTTTTGACTATTCATGGTCATCCAAGAAGGTCTACCATATATAGTTATTTGCAATGTGCCTGAAGGGTAAACTGGAACCCATTCTGTAGGGCTAACCTACAGGAATTTTTATTGGTCAGCCGGGCAGAGCACTGCCGAGACCCCCAGCCTTTGCCGCCCACCTTGACTTTGATCCCTACTTGTGGTGGTGCAGGCATTCATGCAGCTGTGCTCAAATCTCTCAGCAAAGCCAACTGGCCCAGTTCAGACCTCAGCTTCTCCAGGAAGCCTTCCCAGACATCCCCTGCAACCACACGATGTTTCCATGACTAGTCCGCCACCTCTGAACTCCTGTGGGACTGCATTTCATTTAGTCGTGAGCTCATTTGTTTACTCAGTGCCTATTTATCAAGCACCTACTGTAAGGGACTATTCTTTTTTTTTTAAGATTTTATTTATTTATTTGACAGAGAGAGATATAGCAAGAGAGAGAACACAAGCAGGAGGAGTGGGAGAGGGAGAAGCAGGCTTCCCGCTGAGCAGGGAGCCCGATGTGGGGCTCGATCCCAGGACCCTGGGATCATGACCTGAGCCAAAAGCAGTTGCTTAACGACTGAGCCACCCAGGTGCCCCATAAGGGACTATTCTAAACCTAGGGGATATAGCGGTGGAAAAAACAAGCCTGGGGCCTGCCCTCATGGAGGGTTTTGTCTAATGGGGAGGTAGACAGCAGATGGCCACAGATCAGATGGCTCACAGGCTGTGATGGGATGGTGTGCTGTGGTGGGGGGGGGGAGGAAGAGTGGGGGCAGTGGGTGGCAGTTGATATTTTCAATAGGGTTTTCGGGGAGGACTTCCCTGGTAAGTGATGGCATGAGCCCTGGGAGTGACAGGAAGGGTGTTTCAGGCAAAGGGACTGGAGCAGCAAGTGCAAAGACCTCTGGGTATGGTGAGCAAGAAGGCCAGTGTGGCTGGTGCAGGGGGAGAGATGGGGGAGAGGAGGGTAGATGGGAGATGAGTTCTGATCATGCAGCCCCTTGCAGGTCGTGGTGAGTGTTTCCGCTTTGGCTCTGAGTGACATGGGAGGCACTGGAGGTTTTGAACATGACTTCCTTTTAAAAGAGCTCTCAGCAGGGTGTCCGATCTTAGGAGGGTGGTGCCAGGGTCCTTGGCCGTGGGGGCGATTAGAAGCCCTCGGAAGGTGGTGTGGTGTGGCGGCAAAGCACGTGGGCACTGGAGCTGCACAAGCTGCCCTCAAATCTCAGTCCCATCATTTCATGGTTACTTCACCTCTCTGTGCCTTAGTTTCCTCATCTGTAAAGTGGGGATAAGACTACCTACTTCACAGAGTCAGTGCAAAGATCGAATGACTTAATATGGAAGGTGTTTAGAATAGGGCCTGGTGCGCAGCATGTGGGACACGTATTAGCCGTTACTCGGGGGTGACACCAGCAAGACTTGCTGTGTTAGGGTCTCCAGGAAACAGAACCAATAGGGGGCGTGTGCACACACGTGCACATGCGCGCGCACACACACACACTTTTATGTATATAAAAGGATACTTACTGTGAGGAGTTGACTCACGTGATTAAGGAGGGCTGAGAATTCCCACAGTCTGCGCTCTGCTGGAGACGCAGGAAAGCCAATGACATACTGCAGTCCCAGTCAGAAAGTTCCAAGGGCAGAAGACAGGAGATGAGATGTCCCAGATCAAGTAAGGAGGCAGGAAAAAAAGGGACAAATTCCTCCTCCTTTCTCCCGCCTTTTGTTTATTTTTTTTTTTTTAAAGATTTTATTTATTTATTTGAGACAGAGAGAATGAGAGGGAGGAGGGTCAGAGGGAGAAGCAGACTCCCTGCCGAGCAGGGAGCCCGATGCGGGACTCGATCCAGGGACTCCAGGATCATGACCTGAGCCGAAGGCAGTCGCTTAACCAACTGAGCCACCCAGGCGCCCATCCCGCCTTTTGTTTATTCAGGCCCTCAACGGATTGGATGCCGCCCACTCACACTGGGGAGGAAGCACCTTTCGCAGACACCCCAGAAAGAGTGCTGAACCTGGACACCCCGTGGCGGGTCAAGTGGACACAAAATTAACCGTGACACCTGCTAATTTTTCAGTGGGATTAACAAAACGGTCAAGGATGATTCCAGAGTTTGAGTCCTATGAGCTGGAAGAATAGCAGGGTCACGTTCGCAGGTGGGAAGGCTGTGGGCGGTGGGTTTCAGACACGTCTGAGGTGCCCACTGTGACTCAGGGGGAGGGAGGTGCCCAGGAGGCGGTTAGCTATTCAAGTTGGTGGTTCACGGGAGAGGTTCCACACCGACTGCTGAGGTTCCGTTGCTCATTTTGGTCGGTAGAGTGGTTAGCTCACTGAGATGGTGTGTTGTTTCACTAGTCTGACACTGCATCTTATAAACTGAGTGGGCTTTTCGGGCAGTGAGAAACTCTTGACTCCCGATCCTGGTCTACCTTTCTCCTGGTTGTAGTAAGAGGGCCTTCCGACAGATTCCAGTCGAAGCATAGCTCAGGGCCAGATACCCGGACAGATGCCAGACTCCCCGTGGCTCGGCAGCGAGAAATAGGGAGGGGCTTGCCCATGTGGGGAGGGGGCTAGAGACAGGCCTTCCTTTTGTTCTTTTTTTGAGGTCTGAGTCTCTGAGCCTTATCTTGATTCCTGGAACACCAGCCCCAAAGGAAGCCCTATGGGTCTTACCTTTTAGCAGCTGGTCCCTGGATGTCCCAAATGATAATCTTTCTTCTTTCCTTTCCTTCTTCTTCTTCTTCTTTTTTTTTTTCTGGAATCACCCTTAAAAGAGGATAGTAACTAACCAGTTTTTATGTATCATCCATCCACCCATCCACCCATCTCTATCTACCTAGCTATTCATTTTAGGAGGAATTTCGGTATAAAATACATCATAGGACCTTAGTTTTGAAGGGAACTTCAGTTTCATGAAGTCCAGACTCTTCATTTTGTTGATGAAAAACACACAAAGCACGGGGAGGAAGTGACTCACACAGGGTAACATGGCGCATTCTATCAGTGTGGGTACTAGACCCCACCTCTTCTATGGCTCTGATCACATTTAATCACAGCCATGCTGGGGTGGGGCTGGGGTCCATCCCAGAGGGTCCTCCCTGAAGCCCGAGGCAGTCCGCCACAACTGGGCCTGCCCTGGGGGCGCTCTGCCCTCGGCTGCCCTCAGCCCTCCCCTCGGCTGCCCTCAGCCCTCCCCCTGTTTCAGCCCATGCAATGTTCCTTGCCATACGTGAGCTGGCTGTTAAGTAACAACGCTCCGGTGGGTAGATTCTAGGGTGTCATGGTAAGAAGAGCTACCATTTGTTGAATATTTACCATGTACCAGACACTGCACTTGGCACTCTTCGGGGACCAAGGTCAGGAGGCCACTGTGTGCCCAAAGATCTCAGCTACCAAGCAGTGCAGTTGGGAGATCTAGCCCTGGTGTCTTCATTGGTCAGACTGCCACTCCTGGGGTGGAAGGCTCCTCGTGTGCCTGGCAGGGGCACCGGACGGGGATCTCGAGGGTTCGGGCCCTCTGGCCGGCTGTGTGACCTTGGCCCACTCTGATTCCATTTCCTTACCTGTGGTGCACGTACCAATACCAGCCCTGTCTCCCTCGTGGTGTGCCGGGCACTGTAAAGTGCTGTGTGCACGGGAAGTGATGCCACCCCAGAGCTTGGCGCTCCTCTTGCTGGGTATCCGGCTGGTGCCCAGGGGTACCACTCGTGTCCTGCCTCCTCACCTCTGGGGGCAAAATGTGCCCGGGAGAGCTACGCCCGCTCCAGGGCTGGAGTACGCGTTGTGTGCGGTTGGCTGGCAGGAGCTTTGATCTCCTCTATGATGTGGAGGCTGGAGGATGAGGCGAGGATTCTGCTCTGCTGAGCCAGGACCACTGCCCCAGACAGTCGCGGCTTTGTGAGCTCTGCCTTGGGGGATCCGCCCACAGAAACCTGTCACCTCAGAACTGCCTCATGAGGGAAAGCAGCCTTCAGGAGAAGGGGAACAATGAGCTTGTCATGTTCAGGATAGAGCAGGGTCTGGCCCCGGCTGGCGCTGGGTGATTTGGAGGCAGACTCAGGAGCCCTGTTAGTGCTTGAGAAAGGAACAACCTCTAGGCTGGCAGGGGTGGGAGCCTCTGGAATGTGCGGGAAGGGTGTTGTCTCCGGTGGCTATATGATCAAGTCCCCACCTACTTCTCTCATCTTGTGCCACCTTGTCCTTTGCTCCCTGCTCTCCAGCCCACACTGGCTGGGCTTCATCCTGCCTCAGGGCCTTTGTACCTGCAGAATCCTTTGCCTGAGATTTTAATTTTTCAAATATGCAGCAAATGATAGAACGTAGTTATTCAGATAAATCGCATAGCCGTCTCTGAATGGATGTTAACATCTCGTTACTTTTGCTTCAGCACACTTTCTTTTTTTATTGTGGTAAACAACATATAACACTAAATTTGTCATCTTAGCCATGTTTAAGGGTATAGTTGTGTTAAGTATATTTACAGTGTTGTGCAACAGATCTCTAGAACTTTTTTATCTTCTGAAACTAAAACTCTATACCACTAAACTCTAAAAAATGTGGAACGCTTCACAAATTTGCATTTATTCTTCTTCAGGAACCACGCTAATCTCCGCATCGGCGGAGATTTCAGTGTATGCGCTGCCGAAGCCAGCATAGAGCGTGTGCTTCTTAACCACTGACACTGACAATTCAAAAGGTAGAAAAGGGTGTGCAGTGGCCTCCTCTGTCCTTCAAGCACCTTGATCCCATCAGAGGCCTCTGGTGTTATGGTTTCTAGAGTATTCTGTGCGTTTGGAGGCACGTATGTATCACACACACATATGTATATGTATATGGTAGCATTAATATTTATTAATTAATGTTCTGCCTTTGCCTTTTGTAAAAAAAAAACAACCCTTTTATTTTAGAATAGTAATCGATTTACAGAAAAGTTGCAAAGACAGTACAGAGTTCCTGTCCACCTTTTACCCAGTTTCCTCTGTTGTTAGCGTCTGACATTAGCAGGGTCCATTTCCCACCACTGAGGCACCAACACTGCTCTGCTACTCTTTACTAAGCTCCACGGTTTATTCTAATCCACTAGTTTTCCCCTAACGTCCATTTCCTGTTCTAGCATGCCATCCGGGACACCACATTCTGTTTAGCTGTCATGTCTCATTGGCCTCTGCTGGCCTATGGCAGTCTCTCAGACTTTCCTTGTTCGTGATGACCTTGACAGTCTTGAAGAGTATTGGTTAGATATTGTGTAGACCATCCCTCAATTTGGGATTGTCTGATGTTTTTTCCATGCCTAGGCTGAGGTTATGGGTTTTGGGGAGAAAGACCACAGAGGTGAAATGTGCTTCTCGTCACATATTGGGGGGCACATGTCATCAACATGGCTTTTCACTGTGATGTTACCCTTGACCATTAGGTTAAGATCATGTTTCTAGGTTTCTCCACCATAAAGTCCCTTCCTCGGACCCGTTTTAATGTTCTGTTCTTTGGAAGGGGGCTGAGATGTGCAACCCACACTTAAGGAGGGGGAGTTAAGCTCCACCTCTTTGAGGTGGGAGAGTAGCTACATAAACTCTTTGGAATTCTTTTGCATGGGAAGTCTGTCTCTTCTCCCCTATTCATGAATTTTAAAATGCAATCACTTATTTGCATCAGTATGGACACATGGATATTTATTTTATACTTTGGGTTATAATCCAAAAATTTATAGAGATATATCTATGTGTATGTGTTTGTGTGTGTGTGTATGGAGAAGATGAGGTTTAGGGGAGGAAACTAGTAGTTTCTTTTTTCTTTTAAATTAAGGTGAAATTCAGGGCACCTGGGTGGCTCAGTTGGTTAAGCGACTGCCTTCGGCTCAGGTCATGATCCTGGAGTCCCTGGATCGAGTCCCGCATCAGGCTCCCTGCTCGGCAGGGAGTCTGCTTCTCCCTCTGACCCTCCCCCCTCTCATGTGCTCTCTCTTTCATTCTCTCTCTCTCTCAAATAAATAAATAAAATCTTAAAAAAAAATAAATTAAGGTGAAATTCACATAATATAATACTAATCATTTCAAAGCAAACAATTTAGTGGCATTTAGTGTATTTACGATGTTACGCAACGTTTGTCTAGTTCCAAAAGCATTTTCCTCATCCCCCAAGGAAACCTCTTGTCCAGTAAGCATTTACTCTTTTTTTTTTTTAAAGGTCTTTTTTTTTTTTTTAAAGATTTATTTATTTGAGAGAGCGAGAATGAGAGAGAGAGAGAGAGAGTACATGACAGGGGGAGGGTTAGAGGGAGAAGCAGGCTCCCTGCTGAGCAGGGAGCCCAATGCGGGACTCGATCCAGGGACTCCAGGATCATGACCTGAGCCGAAGGCAGTCGCTTAACCAACTGAGCCACCCAGGTGCCCCAGCATTTACTCTTCATGCCCCTCCCCTCTCTGACCCTGGCAACCACCCATCTGCTTTCTGTCTCTACAGATTTACCTATTCTGGATATTTCATATCAGTGGAGCCAATATGTGGCTTTTGTGTCCTGTTCTTTTCACTTAGTATATTTGAGTATATCCATGCTGCAACACTCGTCATTCCCTTTTATGG
>NC_138372.1:17400937-17426628 GCF_054177405.1 Leptonychotes weddellii | reverse complement strand
GATACATGTCTTTCTCTGTTTGACTTATTTCACTCAACATAATACCCTCCAGTTCCATCCACGTCGTTGCAAATGGCAAGATCTCATTCCTTTTGATGGCTGCATAATATTCCATTGTATATATATACCACATCTTCTTTATCCAGGACTGACTTAATTTTGCATGGGCACATTGGGCTCAGAAGCCAGTGTGAGGAAACACTCAGGAGAGGATCTGTCCCTGCTACTGTGACAAGATCAGAGACTACAGGTCAAGTCTTGGCTTTGCCACTTATTAGCTGTGTGGACAAATTGCTTTACCTCTCTGAGCTTCAGTGTCTTTGTCAATAAAGGAATGATAAGAATAAACTCAAATGAAAGAGAGGCGAAATGAAGGGAAGAAGGCCGTCGGAACACCCAGCACCTGGCCAGGTTGACAGTGGGACCTTAAATGTCATTACCCAAACCATCCATTCTCTAAAGCAAACATTTTCACATATTACATCTCTGGACTCTGGATGCATCTTGTGATTGGTGGTGTATTGTGGTTGCTGTTGTCTGAGTGAACACCAATATCTTCAGTGTCAAGACTTGTGGAAAATCCAGGGGGAGGTTAAGAACAAACTGGTTGTGGAGGGCAGTGGCGGGGCGGGGGGAGGCATGGCAAACCCTACATGTTCAGTGACCTTGCCCATGATGGGGTCAAAGTGTGCTGCTGCTACATCACGGTGAGGCCCACCCAGGCGCCCAGCACCCATGCCTTGCATTTCTATTGGATTCTTTCAGAAAATGCCACATGACCAGTGCTCCTGAGGCAAGAGGACATAAATATTATGTGGGAAAACATGACCTCCAAGGACTCCACATCGAAAGGAATTCAGAAGACGTGGGCTGTGCATGTGAAGAAGTTTTAGGGACACTGTAACCAATTTATGTTCTTTATTTTTTCATTATAAGTACGCACAGAGTGATATATAATTAAGATCTCGGTCTAAGTTGAAAAAACTTTTTCTCCAAGCATGACATCACAGTTCTAAGTGATAAGATTGGGTCATAGATTATCCAGCAGCATTTTGCATTCTTAGTGGTACATAAATTCATGGTGTGTTCTCTGGTGGCTATTGTCTTAGATTTGATGGATTTTGATCCTATTTCCCATCTTCTCACACTGCCTTTACGATGTTGGGACCAAGAACTTGTTCACCTTACTGAGCTCCTCCTAAGCCTGGCACTGTGCTCAACACCTTATGTGTTATTTCACTGATTCCTCCTAACCAGCCCTTAAGGGAGGGATTTCGCCTCCCCTATTTTGCAGAACAGAGGCTCATAGGAAGGGAAATGACTCGCCCAAGGTCACAGGGCCATTGGAGTGCACCGAGCATGTCCCTCCATCCCGGGGGTGGAGGGAAGAGCCCTGGTCCTCCTTGAGAAGCTGCCCATCTGCTTTGCTCACCAGAAAAAGGGAGCTGCTTGCTTGCGTTGGAGCGCTCACCGGGCTGAGCGCGGAGGCTGCTGCAGATAGCCAGCCGTGTCCAAGGCGACGGTAACCTGTGCTGCACACGGTGAGCTGAGGTCTCCTGCGTGCCAGGCGCTGTGCTAGGCACACGCACATTGGCCCGTCAGCACCAGCAATACCAGCAATAACAGCTGGGTTACTTGAGGGCTCCCATGAGCCAGGCGCCATGCCAGGCCCTTGACAGGTATCGTTTCCTGGGATGCAGATGGGACACAGACGACGGGCGGGCTGAGACTGGGGTTTCTGCCGTCAGAGGCCACGGGTTTGAATCTTAGCTTCGCTTCTTTCTGATCAACTTGGGAAGTCGTTTAACCCATTTAGGTCTGCTTCTCCATCTGTCAGGGGAAGAGGATCATAGTGCCCCAGGCTGTTATAAAGATTAAATAATGCATGTGATGCTCTTGGCACAGCATCCGGCACGCTTCTTAGCAGGTGTTCAAATAACACTGCTAGTTGTCTGTATTGAAGATCATCTGCCCAGCAAAGTGAATATTTAGGCATTGCGTGTCTATGAGAGACGAGGAAACAGAGACCCAGGGAGGTAAAATGACTTGACTAAGGTCACAGAGTAAGTAGATGGCTTGGCCAGGATTTAGAGCTGGGACTGGCGGACACCCGCCCCCCTCCTCCCTTTGTTTAGTATTCTGCTGCCTCCTCAGTGACCAGGGCTGCTATTCTTGTCACGTGCAAGTCTTGGGGGAAGGACCTGGAAGCAATGTCCCTAGAGATCCCATCCAGAGAGTGGGTGACAGTGTAGCAGAGTGCTTCCGGGTATAAGATCTAGAGTCAGCCTGCCAACCTCACACTCCCTGGCTGTGTGATTTTGGTCAAGTAACTTAGCCTCTCTGGGCCTCTGCTTCTTTATTAGTAAAATGAGGTTGATGACGTTAAGGAGGATTAAATATATTAGGAAATGTAAAGTGCTTGACACCGAGCTTCCCCCTGTGTCCAGAGCTCAGTGTTAGAGTTCCCGGGGTGCATCCACCTGAAGGTGCTCCCCAGGGAGCCTTCAGAGGTTGAGAGCCGCCTGGCAGGGCCTTCAGAGGCATGAGGACTTTCAGACAGTGGCAAAGCTGTTGTCTCCGGTTCTCTGGCCAGGACAGGGGTCCGGGAGGGCTGGCCAGCAGCCCCAGCTGTCCGGGCTAGGTTGGAGTTTGGTCAGGAGGAGAGGTCGGATCCTGGCACTTGCATGCCAGGCAGGAGGGAGCCAGGCTCTCGATGCCCATCTGGGAACACTGCATTAAAGGATTCCACTTCAAAGGCTCAGTCTTCAGATGCCCGGCCCTCCCCCAGCCTCAACCACAAGCCATAGGCTCTCCAGGGACTCTACTCTCGGGGGAGGGAGAGGCGCTGGATTTCTGAGCTGGCACAGAACTCAGAGTGGCTGGGGCTGACCAGCACCTCATCTTCTCGAGCCTGAAGACATCAGGCAGCAAATGAGAAGCATGTTGAGGCCCTCTGCCTGATTTCTTTGAGGCAGGGGCATAAGAACATGCTTCCCCGCCCGCTTTCATTCTCCTTCCTTGTTCTAGACATAAAGAAAATTCGCATGATCCAGGTTAGTAAAAAGAAGAAAATAAAAGTCCTCCATGAACTTACAGTCTGTGAATGTTTTGGTGCTTATTTTTACTATCTTTTTACTATGGGCAGATATATGTATAGAATTTTCCAAAAAACCTGGAATGCTGGAGTGCTAAGAACAGTACCTGGTACATAGTAAATGTTTAATAAATGTCCTGTTATTATTATTGCTTCCATTTTATAACCTGATTTTCTCTCTTTTTAAAAAGGATTTTATTTATTTGAGAGAGAGAGTGTGAGCAGGGGGAGGGGCAGAGGGAGAGAGAGAATCTCAAGCAGACTCCCCAGTGAGTACAGAGCTTGACTCGGGGCTCGATCCCACAACTCTGAGATCATGACCTGAGCCAAAACCAAGAGTCGGACTCTGAACCAACTGAGCCACCCAGGCACTCCCCGATTGTCTCTCTTGAACAGAGATTTACCTCCATGTGAATCAGGTGAATGCCTTATTCATGTCTGTAATCTAGTGCTTAGCACATAGTAGGTTCTCATTAAGTGTTTTTTGAACAAATGGATGAACAAACATTTCTTCCTCTGAGTAGATCTTCATCTGTAATATTTAAGAGCAGCATAATAATGTATTGTTGATCTTTTTCCTAAGGTTTGGCTGGTGCTTATTTTAAAAAAATCGCTACCAACCTCCGAACTCTCTACCCCATCCCCACCTGCAGGAGTGGGGGGATGCTGGGTTCCCTGGAGCCTGGGGACCCAGCATAGCTTCAGCGAGGCCAGTAGCTAGCCTGCAGGCTGCCAGTGCCCTCCTTGGCCCCCAGAAACCACCAATCATCGACTTAAACTGTCTAGGTAGCACGCAGACGAGTAAAACCCCAACTCCTGCATTTTTGATGAAGTCGACATTATACAAACGCTCGGGGTTTATTTGGCCAGACCCGGCAGCGAGTGGCTGAATCAATAATGAGACACTGCGAGGAATAAAGCATTAAACAGGCCGTTCTGCAAGGCAAGCAGCTGGGAGGTCAAGTCCGGTGACCCAGCATGGCCCATGGCCAGTGGTCCCCTTCCCCTGGCTGCCAAGCAGGGAGATGGCTGGGCATGCAGATCGCATCCTCAATCCCTCCAAGTTGGGGAGGCAGTGTGGAAAACCTCTAGGCTAGAAGCCCAGAAACATGGAAATAGTATCCACTTTGTGGCCTCAGGCAGGCTATTTTTTGCCCCTCTGCATCAGTTGGGAAAACAGATCCTTGACAAGGATACCAAGGTCTTTCCCAGCTGTGGGATTCAGTGCATTCAGCATGAACTTGGGGATACGTGTGGTCCAGCAGCGAGTCTGGTAAGAGCCACAAATGAGCGGGACTCGGGAAACTCATCTTGTGGACCACTCCTAGTTTTCTTTCCCAGACGGAGAGGGCAATCTTCTCTCTGCTTTGAGATTCTTGGCCTTGGGGATCATTGAGAAAAGCCTTCCTCTGACTTCTGCTCCATCCAGAGGACGTTTGAAGATAATGCTCTGAAGGGAAGGAGGCCTAAACCCCAGACCTAGCCCAGATCACATCTTTGGCCCCTGCCATAAGATGTCTAACTTTGGGACAGGAATCCGCCCCCTCCCCAAAGAGGGGGAGGCTGACAAAGGGAGGAGGGTGGAGCAAATGGGGAGGAGGGAACTGTGGGTGTAGCTGCCAGGTAGGGGTCTCTGGGTTACCCTAACACATCCTTTGCCTGCTCATTTGCTGCCTAGAGCTTGAGTCCTTGAAGCCTGGGCTGCGGAGAAGCGGCATTGGCCTTGCCTGAGAACGGATGCAAATGCAGCGTCTTGGCCCTGCACACACCTGCCGGAGCAGGATCCACACTTCACCGTTCAGGTTGGAGAAGTGCTGCTGCTGGGGCCTGGCTGTGGGGGAGGGGATGGGGGGAGGGGTGCCTCGTTCACAGAGCCAACGCACACAGTGGTGGTGAGGTGTCTCGTCACCGTCACCCGGCTCGGAGGAGGGCTGCCGGCCCCCAGCCACGGCTTCGCTGCCTGGGGAGGGGATGCTTGGGAAACACCTGTTCTCTGAGGTGGTTTATCTATGCTTATTTTTGAAACCAGACTGAGTCACAGGACACTTCCGTCTGTTGGTTTAGAGGCATTTCAAAGGACTTCCCCACTCTGCTCTTTCTACTGTGAGAGTTAAAACAATAAATTCAACAAATATTCACTTAGTGTCTGCTATGGGCCAGAATCTGGGTCTGGGACGTAGGGTCAGGGGAGGGGAGGGGACCCCAGGCCTGAGTACAGAGTAGGCAGGCAGCAGCCGAGGAAGCCAAGAGCAGCCAGGGCGGTCCCCACACACGGCTTCTAATTATAGGAAGGGCTTCCTGAGACACCAGGTCTGTCTCTTACCCTAATCCACAGTGGATTTTAATCAGAAGAATTGCCTGGGGATTTTTTTTCAAAATGTGTTTGCCTGGGTCTCCCCTCAGAGTGTCTGACTCAGTAAGGCTGAATCAGAGAAAGCTTCCACTCTCTCAATTTTGGCCAACTCATGATTTGTAAGGCAGTGCAATCATTTCTGGTTTCTCAGGAGCTGAGACTGGCTTGTCTCTAATGATCAAAGGATCAAGTCATTCCCTGAGGTGGGGACTGCTTGCTGGGCACTGAAATTCGTTCTCTTCTTCCTGGGCATATAGCTGGACCGCAAGTCCCAGTCTCCTTGGAGTTCAGCATGGTTGTGTGACTAAGTTCTTGCTAATAGAATAGGATGCACAGGGCGCCTGGGTGGCTCAGATGGTTAAGCGTCTGCCTTCGGCTCAGGTCATGATTCCAGGGTCCTGGGATCGAGTCCCGCATCGGGCTCCCTGCTCCGTGGGAAGCCTGCTTCTCCCTCTGCCTCTCTCTCTCTCTCTCTATCTCTCATGAATAAATAAATAAAATCTTTAAAAAAAAAAAAAAGAATATGATGCACACCTCTTGGGGCGAAGCCTAGAGAAAGTGGCTTTGTCTTCTGCATGGTCTCCCGCATTCCAGCCAGCTGAGACCCCAACCACGCAGGTGATGAGGAGTTCCCAAAGGATGGCAGAGCCACAAGATGGAAGGAACCCAGGTCCCTGAATCACCCTATGGAGCTGAGATACCTGCCACCTGTTGACATTCATCATGGGTATGCATGAGAGACAGAAATATGCTTGGTTGTTGTTCTTTTTTTTTTTTAGTTTTTATTTATTTATTTGAGAGAGCACAAGACAGAGAGCACGAGAGAGACCACGACTGGGGGGAGGGGCATAGCGGGAGGCGGGGAGAAGCAGACTCCCTGCTGAGCGGGGAGCCCGATGCGGGGCTCAATCCCAGGACCCTGAGATCATGACCTGAGCCGAAGGCAGATGCTTAACTGACTGAGCCACCCAAGTATCCCTGTTGTTGTTCTAAAAGTCATAGAATTTGGGAGTTTACTTCTGTTATAGCAGCTTGCCTTAGCTTAACTAACACAGCCCTCTCTGCCCCACATTATTCCTCCAAAACATTTTTACCTCCATGTTCAGAATTCAAAATTTAGCCTTACGCCAGTGCACTAATGTTCTTATTTGGGAGAAGATAAGGCCTTTTGCTTAGTACATCCTGACCATCAGTATATAAACAGGATCTTTTGCATCTGATTCTAATTTAATTCCCTTTTTGAGCAGTTATATCTGTAAGGCTTGATATTTCATAGCTTTTATTCTTTCTTATAGAACTTCCAAAGAATAAACACAAATTATGCTTCTTATTTTTAAATAGGAAAAATATCATTCTATCTTGGAGTTACCACACAGGTCTATTGGATATATTTGTAAACCTAAGACATATTTGGGGATTTTAGTGATCTTACTTTTCCTATCTCTGGAAAAATTTCCTATCTCTGGAAAAATTTTGCTATACTTTACTTACCAACTATTCTCAATTATGCTAAAAAGATTAACATAAGAAAATGGAACAATGATGGAATGATCTAGAAGGATACTGTAATAGGGACATAAATCATCACTGTTGTATCATCTACAGTTTTCTTATTGTGTTGCTGTGGGAGGTAGAATCATGCACCCTCCCCACAAAGATGTCCACATCCTAATTCCTGGAACCTGTGACAATGTTACCTTATTTGGCAAAAGGGACTCTGAAGATGTGATTAAGGACTCTGAGATGGAAGATTATTCGGGATTATCTGGTCCCAGCGTAATCATAAGGGTCTCTAAAAGAATGCCAGAAGACGACGTGACGATGAAAGCAGAGAAACAAGAGTGACGGAGCATGAGAAAGACTGAGCTATTGCTGGCTTTGAAGTTGGGGATGGGGCCATGAGCCAGGGAATGTGGGCAGCCTGGCAAAGACAAGGATGGTCCCCACCCTTCCCCAGAGAGTCTCCAGAGGAACACAGCCTTGCTGACAACTTGGGTTTAGCCCAGTGGGCCCCATTTTGGACTTCTGACCTCCAGGACTGTAAGGTAATATATTTGTGTTATTTTAAGTCACCAAATTTGTGGTGATTTTTTTTTTTTTTTTTTTTACAGCAGCAATAAGAAACTAATATAGTTGCCCAAAATACTGCACCATCAGAAGAGAGAAAGAGAAGACTGGAGACACTGTCTTATAGTCTGACTTTCATTTTCATTGAACACAACTGAGAAATCAGAGATTTTTCCTTTTCCATCCATAATGACCAAGAGAAGAAAATTGGTAGAGGAAGACGTTTTGAAGTAATTATAGATTCAGAAGATGAATGCAGAGAGACAGATAGCCTCACTCTAGATACGAGTTAACGAGGATGGTGAAATTGTCACATAAGTGAAATCTCAGATTATGAGTCTTCACATGACAATGTCTTAGATGGATTTTCTCCAACTCAGGAATCAATAAATAGACAATGTATTTCTAAGGTAGAAAAAAAATGGAAATGTAGTATTCTCATCTGGCTAGTCACTCAACAGGAAGGAGAAAGACCTGGATTATACTGTTTTACTAAAAGTTTGGGTCACAGTATTCTTTCATCTTTTGCTTGTGAGCCAACATCTACTGGATACAGTTCACGGCGGGGCAGATGCAGAGGCAGGTGTCAGCTAGTGGTGACCAGAAGGAAATATTTAGCGTTGAAATAAAAAACGTCATTGGATGGCTTGTTCTGATTGATGCCTATAAACCTAAAAATATAATTCTTTTGCAATTAAGGAGCAAAGAAGTTGACTCTCTTCAACAAAATTATGAGCCATCAGAAGTTTCTAAAACTCCCTCAAGTATTGCATTTTCAATTTGCAAGTGTAAGAAGGGAAATCAGAAATGATGAGAAACCAGAATCCAAGAGAGATATATTTTGAATCTGAAATCAGTATTTATAAGATGCATGTGGACCCAGTCCATTCGTGACATGACAGTTGAGGATAGTTAATAAGACATTGTTTGTATTCAAAGGATGTTGCCCACCTCAGGTACCTTCAAAACCAGGAAAGTATGGAATAAAAATTTAGGTTTCCTATGTTTAAATTCTTAGTAGACTATCTGATAAAGTTGTTCTTCACTCTGGTTATTCTTGATTCTGTACGTTTTTCCCCAAAAGACTTAAAATTATTTAAAAGTGGTTCATTAGACCCAGATAGTAAGTGATAATGACTGTTTTCCCTTATATTTTGCAGACCTAAACTGTCTTTCTCTCCAGTCTTCTTTTTGTCGTAATAATGTCACCCAGGCCATGGGGCTCTTTGAGCCAGGGTGCTATGGGGTGTGCACTTAAGACACATCTCACTGGGCCCCTCCAAAGACACACGTCCACAGCAACACTCATGCACAGAATTGTCTCCCGGTCTTGGGGCAAACCCACTGCAGAGCCCTCTTTGTTAGCTGTCTTCAGCTGAAAATCCAGGTACGTAGGGCTCAGTCTTTCATATGACACAGAAAGCCAAGAGCAGGAGCCAACGAGGCCCTCCTTCTTTCCTCTCTTTCTCTCATCCTTATTAATTCCATCCATTCATTCAATCATTCCTTCAGCAAAGATGGGTTTGGCTCTTCTCACTATGCTTGATGTAGAGCAGTGGTTCTCCAAGTGCAGCGGGGTCTCTGCGAGGCCAACATTATTTCAGCAATGACACGAAGACATGATCTGCCTTCTCCACTGTGGTGACACTGGCACTAAAGGTGGGGAAGGCTGCTGACATGCTGACTCGTATGGAAGCGATGGTACCCAATGTAATAGATCATTGTGTTCTTCATGGCCATGCGCTCACGTTGAAGACAAAACTAAACAAAATTAGTTTATTAAATCTCGATCCTTGAGTACACAACTCATTAGCATTCTGGGCGGGGAATTGGGGAGACACCTACAGAAGTCTGCGTGCCAAGTCAGAGGAAGGTTGTCTTGAGAACAAATACTGGCATGATTATTTGAGTGGCGGGTGAACCAGCGGCTTCTTTCATGGACCACCATATTTACTTGAAAGAATGACTGACTAACTATGGTGATTCAGACTTGGGTATGGTAGATACTTTCTTGATTATGAACCAAATGGGCCTTTTCCTTCAAGGGAAACCACTGACAGTATTTATTTTCAATGATAAAATTTGGGCTTTTGAGTGAAAATTAGAATTTTGGAAAGCTTGTATCTGCCACTGGGAGCTTGACATCTTCTTAATACTTAAAGACTCTTCTGATGAGATCTGTGATGGTAGCAATGAATGTGATTTTTGGTATCCTGCGACAAAACGTGTTAGCATTTGGAAGATCAGCATAATTCAACGAACTACTGTTTTCAAAATAACCAGTGCATGATGTATTACTTTCCTAGGGCTGCCTTAACAAAGTACCACAAACTGGTACTTTGGCTCAAATAACAAAATTTATTCTCTTACAACGCTAGAGGCTAGACATCCAAGATCCAGGTGTCAGCAGGGTTGGTTCCTTCCAAGGGCTGTGAAGGAGAATCTTTTTCATGCCTCTCTCCTAACTTCTGGCAGTTTGCTGATAATCTTTGGCATTCCTTGGCTTGGGGACACATCACCCAATCTCTGCCTTCATCTTACATGGCAATCTCTTTGAATGTATGTATGTCAAAATTTCCCTTTTTTATGAGGATATCAGTCATTTTGGATTAGGGTCCATCCTACTCCAGTATGACCTCATCTTAACTAATAACATCTACAAGGACCCTATTTTAAAAATAAGGCCACATTCTGAAGTCTGGGGATTAAGACTTCACATGAATTCGGGGGTGGGGATATAATTCAGTCCACAACACATGATGTCATAAAATCATGCCTGGGTCAAAGATTCAATTAAAATTCAAAACAGACCGATGGATTTTAAAATAACTGAATATAAAAAAATCATGGATGTGTTTCAGATTCTTTAAGAAACCATCATTGTTGAGTTTTGGTGTAGTAACAAAGAAGAATATGTATAGTGATCTGAAAGGGCTTTGAAAACTCTCTCCCACTTTCCAACTACATATTGTGTGAGGCTGGATTTTCCTCATGCACTTCAGCAAAAGCAGCCTACTGGAACAGATTGAATGCAGAAACATACATGGAAATTCAGCTGTCTTCTATTTTAAGCCGGACAAAAAGAAATTTACAAAATAATGCAGTGCATTCTTCACACGAATATTCTAGTTGAAAAAAATCTAGTTGTTTAAAAATGTATTTATGGTAACATGTGATGGGTTTATTATTATTTTAAATGAATTAATAAATATTTCAGATTCTCTCAGTTTTATTTTCTAATATGGTTAAGATCTATAGCAAGATTTCTCAACCTCTGTACTATTGACATTTTAGTCTGAAAATTCTTTGTCATGGGGGCTGACCTGTGCAGTGTAGGATTTTAGCGGCATCTCTGGCCTTTAGCCACAGGTTACCAGTATCACTCCTCCCTTTCCCACAAGTTGTGACAACGAAAACTGTCTCCAGACATAGCCAAATGGTCCTCCGTGGGGAATGTCTGATCTATAGCTATAACCAGGATAAACAAAAGCTCTTTGGGGTCCTCAAGAATTTTTAAGAGTAGAAAGGGGAGACTGAAAAGTTTGAGCATCATTGACACAGGAGATACCCTGGTGAGCAAATCGTTTATGGCACCTGCCCTCCTAGAATTTATAATCTAATGGAGGAGATAAATATGAACCAAATAGCAGTAAAACTGCAACCTTGGCAACTATTTTGAAGGTTATGTATACGAAGCCATGAAGCCTCCTCCTCCTCTCTACCCACCTGCGTGTCCACTGTCTCCCCACCTGGCTTCTGTACTTGGATCTGTCTGCTCAACCCCGAGAACTCCTTTGCCCTCTGCAGTGGCTGGTCTAGGTCAAAGTCACTTGGTGTATACTGGGCATGAATCACAGATCTGGAGAGGGAAGATATCACCTTTTAAACTAATTCCCTCTTTACATATGGGAAACTGAGGCACGGAGAGGCAGGGTAAGGCATAGAAAGCAGGGGTCACACGACCTTAACAAATGCCCTCCTTTGGTGAATGTCCTAAAGTCTGGACTGCTACAGAGTGGGGGTGCGGGGAGCCTAGCCTTGAACTGAGCGTTGACTGACTTCAAGCTGGGCTGCTCCTACATGTCAGTGCCGTGATTCGGGAATATTTGTTCTTCATTCATTTACTCAATGTATGTTTATTTGAACACGTGCTATGAACTAGATGAATAATGGTGAACAAGAGGGACAAAGTCCCTGCCTTCATGGAGTTCAGATCTGTGTGCGTGTGTGTGTGCGCACACATGCATGTGTTTTGAGGGGGGTAGATAATTGACACAGACATAAATAATGGAGTTCATTCCAGGCAGGATATAGTGCTGTGAGGTGTGCAGACAGGGTTTTAGGGTGTCGATAGAGAGGCTTGTGTGTCTGGAAGGCCCCTCTGAGGGGAGGCTGAATGAGGAGGATTGGAGCTGGAAGGCTGAGGAGGCAGCCACACGAAGTGCCAAAGGAAGGTGTTCTCTAGGCACATGCCAGGGCCCTGAGGCAGGAAAGGAGTTGAAGGGCTCAAGGAACAGAAAAAAAAAACCAATGGGCCTGGGGTGTAGTGAGGGCACCCAAAATAGCATGAGGTGAGGTCAGAGAGGCTGGCGAGGGTGGATGACTTAGAAACGTGGGGTCCAGGTGTTTGTAACACGGGAAGCCACTGGAGGGTTTGAGCATGGCTTGATTTATGTTTTAAAAATATATTTTAAGGGCGCCTGGGTGGCTCAGTTGGTTAAGCGACTGCCTTTGGCTCAGGTCACGATCCTGGAGTCCCGGGATCGAGTCCCGCATGGGGCTCCCTGCTCAGCAGGGGGTCTGCTTCTCCCTCTGACCCTCCCCCCTCTCATGCTCTCTCTATCTCATTCTCTCTCTCAAATAAATAAATAAAAATCTTTAAAAAAAATATATATATATATTTTAAAAAACCCAACACTGTCCACTGGGTGGAAATGGATTGTGTGCAGGGTGAAGGGGCAGGGGAAACTGAGGCCAGTTGGGAAGGGGTTGCAGGGTCCAGGTGAGAGGCTGCAGTGTGTGGGACCAGAGCAGAGGGCATGGCGGGGGGGGGAAAGAGAGGTAGACAGACGTCACTTACATACTGGACCTAATGTCAAGAGAGTTGTGGATGGATTGGATGTGGAGGATGAGGGAAAGAAAAGAGTTAGAGGTAACTTCCAAGCCTTGACTTGAGCCACTGCGAGGTTGGAGTTGCCATGGACTGAGATGGAGCAATAAGGGGAACAGATTTGGGTGGGAAAATCAAGAGCCCTTTGTTGAACATTGGAAGTTTGAGACACTAGAACACCTCAGATGGAGCTGACAGGACCACTGCACATGAGAGTCTGAAACTCAGAGAGAAGGTCAAGACCCGAGACACCGAGTTATTAGCATATAGATGGCATTCGAGACTGCGGGTCTGGGGGAGACTAGCGAAGGCGAGCATGTCCAAGGGGAAGAGAGCGTGGGCCCCAGCGCTGGGTTGTCGGGTTCCTGGAGCTGCTGGAGCCAAGCGCCACGAGCTGGCTGGCTTCAACACAAGAAGTTCGTGACTCCCGGTTCTGGAGGCCAGAAGTCCCAAATCAAGGTGTTTGCAGGTGAAATTTGTAGGGATGTAGGGGTCTGGGGAATGCTGCTGCATCTAAAGTAAAGGACAAACTGTTGTCCTGTATACATCTTACCACCAGGAAACAGACATGACGCTTGGTGGATTCCTTTGCATTTCGGAGGCAGTGTTTATCACCGTTGCTGATGCTGTTCTGGTTCATTTATTAGGTGACCCAGGAGGCAGCCAGTTTTGAGTGGCTCCAGAGCAAGCAAGGGCTCTGCAGTGGGTCAGACTTGGGTGCGAGCGGGGCCACCTTCTCCATTAGGCACAGTGCCTACGGCCCCCAATGCTTTGAGGGATTCACAGAAATATTTTAATTTTACTTTATGTTAAAGTCAGAAGAAAAAAGGAATAGAACAATAATGAATCTTAGATTATATCCATTCTCCTACCAATGGAGTCATACGATATAATTTCTATTTTTTTCTTTTTGGTGAAAGAAAGGGCCCACAGAGGCAAAAAGGCCAAGTGCCTCTGTAAGCCATCATCAGCTCTAGGTATCAGCAGCTCTGCCCCTCACGCCATATGATCCAACTGTTTTGAAGGTGTCAGAGATCCCTATTGTAGACCAGGGTTCCACAGAATCTCTGCTCAGTCCCAGTGGGAGAGTCAAGAGCGCAGATTCCAAGGGTTCTGTATCAAGGCCAGGCCCTCTCTGGCCCTCTTGAAAAGCAGCTCCTGGCATGATGCTAAGCCCTAGGAGAGACTGGATGTTTGAGCGTGGGATACAGGTAATGTACGGTCACGGCTGCCTATCCGTTGTGAGCTGAGCGCTGTCAGAGGTGACAAGTCAAAGTGTTAGTTATAATGCTTCAATGTTATTGGAAGCACTGGAAATGGTTTATTTGGGGCCAGTCCCACGCAGGTCCCAGAGGCACAAATAAATCACATGACAGATAACAAGGCAGACGTCCCTGTAATGACCTTTTTCAAACTGACACCTCTTTCTCGGCTCACACATGTGGCCTCAGGTGGTGCTATTTAAGATCAAGTGAAGGAAGAACTCGGCCCGGTTCACAGGGTTGCTGAAGCGATATATGGCTGGCCAAACACGGACTGTCGCCACCCCACTCAGCGGCAGCCCTGGAAGACGATGCTGGAGGGAAATCCTCCTCGATGGGCTGAGATCCGAGAAATACACTGTGGTCCACACCGCCTGGAGAGCAAAGGGACCCGAGATGGGAAAACCTGGCATCCAGTTGCCAACGGCTTGGCTCTGCTTTCTGGGGAAACCAGAACGAAAACGTAGGGCTTACTTTCTTCCAGGCGCTCACGGAATCCTTACACTGATCTTACGCGGTGGGCGTTTTTGTTACCCCCTTTACAGATAAAGAAACTGAGGTACAGAGGAGTTTGGTAACTTGCTCAAGGTCTTACAGCTGATAACTGGTGTGGTGGGATTGGGACTCAGGTGGTCCAACTTTAGACTGATTTTCATAGTGGAGTAGAATAAAATAGTGCCACACTGGAGATCAGGACACCTGGGGTTGAGTCCCAGCAGCGACACGATAGCCTCTGGCCATTTGGACGCATCTCACCTGTGTTCGAGGACTGTTTCCTCTTCTGAAATGTGTGTGGTGCTTGGACTCTGTTATCGATCGCGCCTCTTCTGGCTGTAAGTTACTTGATTTCTCTGGGCTGTCCAGGGGTTCGGGGCGGGCTGAGTGCAGGGGGATGCAAATAGGAATAAGCCACAGTTCCCCAGGAATACTCTGGCCCCCTCTGTAAGCTCCATCCATAAAGACTGCATTCTTCACCTACCTGAGCAATTATGGGTTTGGAGGTTTTTAAATAATGATTTCAGCATGTGCTTTGTATAAACAAACGTTGGGGCAGGGGGAGATGAGGGGAATGTGGGCCTGGCTCGTTCGTGCAGCTAAAAATAGAAACGTGCAAGTCCTATAATGATGAGGCAGAAACTTAAAACAAATTTCTTGGAAAATTCCCTCCCCATGCCACGCTGCCCAGGTATTTCCCCCCCCCTTTCTGTCCCGTGCAGATGGAGCAAGGGAAATTGGGGTGAGGGGCGGATATCACAACACACACTTCCTTCCTTTCACTGAGGAGGAGGGGCCGAGGAGACTGAACTGGGAACAAAACGTCTGTTCAGGAGCCTGATTCAGGCTGACATGGGCCTTTGAGCTCCCTGAGTGGCATTTATGGCCACAGATATGGAAAAGAAAATAAATCTCCCAGGCCCAGCATCTTGCTTTAATTAATAACATAATCAAGTTTCTGGCTTTGTGGAATGGAAGGATTTCAACACTCAAGGCCCCTCTGGCAGCAGGCAAGAAGTGGGCCTCCTGACCAGGCAGCCCCCAAAGCAATGCGCTGGCCAGGCAGGGCAGGGAGACCGGGGAGGATGCGCTCAGGGCCTCCCAGGCGGGACAGCCGGACGCTGGTTTCCAGGCGTGAGGCAGGGGCTCAAAAGCGGAGCGTCAGGGAAGCAGAACCATACTGACTGTCATAATCCTTGGTGTTCATTGTGCATTTATCACATCCCAGCGTTTTACCTTTATTTTCCCATTCAATCCCCACAGAAAAATTGGGCAGGCTGTGCTCCCCATTTTTCCAATCGAGAAGCTGAAACCCAGAGAAATTGGGGTGATTTGCTCCGAATCACAGCTGGAAGGTGGGGGAGCTGGGACCTGAATGATCCAAACCCAGGGCTGTCTGAGTCAAGAAAGCCAGATATGAAGCTCACCACAGGACCGAGGGACTGTGCCTTCCATTTCTCCCCAGGGCTCCAGGTGGGAGGTGGGAATGATGTCCCTTTTAAGCAGGCTGGCCTACCCTCTCTGTTTGAGCCGCTGTAGTGTCTAAGGGGGAGGAGGGTGTTGAGGAATAATGGCTAGAGTTTAAAAGTGGTTCTGGAGAGAGAGAAGTGGTAGGTGCTGAGGAAGGCAGGGAATGAGGATCAGGGGCCCAGGGGTCTGGATCGGACACGCAGCATTCCCTCCACCCAGTACACGCTCTTCAGTGTTCCATGAGCCAGGAATAGAAAGGAGAGAGGCCCCTGGCTGGCTGGGAACACTGTGATCCTCTGGCTTGGGGGGCCAGGTCCTGATTCCTGCTGTTCCCTCGCCTACATGAGGGGCTGCTTTGGACGGCCTCCCTGAATGACATGCTTGGCTCTTTGGAGGCTCCAATGAGTAAATAAACACAGGAAATCATCAAATCATGATCTGGCCCCAACTTACCTTTGTCTCCTCTCCCACACCCCATGCTCCAAATGAGTCAGTCAACATGCCGGTTGCTTGGTGGCCTGGGTTTGCATAGGTGTTCCCACCACCTAGAAGGGCTACTCCCCAATCACTGATGCTGAAGTGCTCTCTACTTCTCACTAGCTGACTCAAAAGCTACCTCCTCCAGGAAGCCTTCCCTGAGCGGCTCAGCCAAAAGTAATTCTCCCCACTTGGAGCACCCACTACACTTTATCTCACCTCTCTCATTACTGGGATACTTTTTATCTGGCAGTTGAATCACTCATTCGTTCAAAACACTTATGGATACTTGCTTTATTTCTGGAATGTTATTCTGCCCATGTCTTGTCTCTGCTCTAGGTTCCTCAAAGGCAGAAGCTGGCTGTAATTACCATAATAATTCTAATAGTATTTTCTAGTTGCCGAATGCCTACTCTGTGACTAGGCACATAGCACTTTGTGAGTTGTTTCATTTAGTCCTGACAAAACTCTGTGAGGTTGCTGTTATTACTGTCCATATTTTATAGATGAAGGAACTGAGGCAAACAGAGATTAAGCTAATTGTCTAAAGTCATCATCTAGTAAGTAGTAAAGCCCAAGCTTGAATCCAACCAGTTTAATAGAGTCCAAGCTCATAACTACAAGTTTAAATAACGTGTGTAGAAGTGCCTGGCCCGTAGCCACAGATTTCTCAAAAGCTACTTGAATGTGAACTGTCCACAGGACCCAATACTGGACTTTGACTTACTTATTTCCAAAGTTTGTGGATTCAATCAATAATAAAAAAAAAAAATGGCTGGTGGAATGAACTCATGGTAGGTTTTGGGAGATTTTCCAGTTATCTACTCCTGTGTAACACACCGCCTTGAAACCTAGTGGCTTAAACTGTTTGCTATTATCTCTTATGGTTCTGTGGGTTTGACGGGGCTCAGCCGAGTGGTTCTGGCTTGAGGTATCTCCTGGGATTACAGTAGAGGATAATGAGGCTCACCTGGGCTGGGCAACCAGGATGGCTTCTTCACTCGAGAGACTGGCTGGCTACAATAGCCGGAAGCCACTCAGGCATCTCTCTTGCCACATGGCGCCTCCATGTGATTAGTTCTTACAGCTTGGTGGACTCAAGCTAGCAGGATTTATTACATGGTGTCAGGCTTCATCCAGGGCAAGCATTCCAAGAGGCCCAGGCTGAAACTTTGGAAGCCACATGACACAGCCTTGGAAATCACATGCCATCACTTTGGTGCACTGAGTACTGGAAGGTATAGCTCATTGGTTCGGGGAGAGGACATCTTTAGAGACTAGTTACCACTGGAGCAACACTGAATCATGAAGGTCCCAAGGGCTTCAGTCCCTCTGGCGGGACTGTGAATCAAGATCTACTCAGGAGTCTAGAGTCAAGTGTTAATACGGAGGTAAACTTCTTCTTTTTTTTTTTTTTAAGATTTTATTTATTTATTTGGGAGAGAGAGAGCAACAGAGGGGTGAAGAGCAGAGGGACAAGCAGACTCCCCATTGAGCAGGGACCCCAGTGCAGGACTCGATCCCGGGACTCCAGGATCATGACCTGAGCTGAAGGCAGATGCTTAACCAACTGAGCCACCCAGGTGCTCTGGAGGTAAACTTCTGAATGAGGAGAACTGACATTTCTTGGACCCATAATGTCTCAGGCTTCCTCAAGCTCCTCCAAGGAACTGGAGTTTGTCTAAATTTGGGCCCTGGAAATTTTGATTCCTGGTTCTTCCAGAGCCAGATCCCCCACATTTGACTCAAGTCAAATGGACAAGTCTTTATTGAGTCCCTCTGACGTGCCCTGTCCTGTGTAATACTGCTCACTAATACTTTTGAGTGCTTGTTCATGACACTCTCCTTTTTTTTTTTTTATGATTTTTTAAATTTATTTTTTTGACAGAGAGAGACACAGCAAGAGAGGGAACACAAGCAGGGGGAGTGGGAGAGGGAGAAGCAGGCTTCCTGCCAAGCAGAGAGCCCGATGTGGGGCTCGATCCCAGGACCCTGGGATCATGACCTGGGCCAAAGGCAGATGCCTAACGACTGAGCCACCCAGGCGCCCTGATTCCTGACACTCTTCTAAGTGCTTACACATTATTGTTATTGTTGGATATAACTCTCAGAATGATCCTACATGGTAGGCACTTCCATTATCCCTATTTTCTACAAGGGAAAAAGATGAGTCACAGAGAGTTTAAGCAACTGGCCTAAGTTCCTGTAATTAGCAGGTAAAATCAGGATTTGGATTCAGGTCTGACTCCAGAGCTCTATGCCATCTATGTCCTGCCCCGTGAGACAGACCTGAGGCACAGGATATTGTTTCTGCCTTCAAGGAAACTGAATCCAAAAGAGAAAAGAAGACTTGAAATATTTCGTAAAAGTTTTGTTAAACCTTCCTTTAGGAAGCGATTCTGTTATATTTTGCCAGTTAGTGGAAAAGGATCTACCTCTCTGTAATAATGGTAGGATATAGATTTCGGTCCACAAGAATTCGTCCTGAATTATCCATCAGAACCAGGAGAGAGGTTTGAAGTGAGATGTCATAATTGAAAAGCCTTTATCTGATTGGACAAAAGTGGGTCACTAGTTGGATCAGTTAGCACTTGCTGTGTATTGCATAACAAGCCACACTAAAAGGTAGGTAGTGGCTTAAAACACATGTGTTTGCTCAGGAGTCTATGGTTTAGCAATTTGAACTGGGAATAACTAGGCTGTTCTTCTGTTGGTCTCAGCTGAGCTCACCCACGTATTCACAGTCAGCTGATGGACGATAGTCTCACTCACTAGTCTGGTGTGTGGTTGGCTGTTGGCTGGGCTGACAGAGGTAACTGACTCTGTCTCATCATCCAGCAGGCTACGTAGGGCTTGTTAACACAGGGGTTTCAAGAGTAGCAAGAGAAGGCAATCCCTAATGCCTTTGTTTGCATTGCATTTGCCAATGTCCCATTGACCAAAGAAAGTCACATGACCAAGTCCGGATTCAGAAAGGAGAGAAATAGACTCAACCTCTTGACGGAAGGAGTTGTAAAGTCATATTGAGAAGGGGCATGAGTACAGAGATGAGGGAAATTGGTGGCTACTTTTGTATCTATCATACTGGTTTTCCTGAAGTCAAAAGATACCTGCAGGTAAGCAGAATAATGGCCCCCCCCTCCAAAGATGCCCACATTCTAGTCCCATCATCTATGACTGTGATGTTCCCTTACATGGCAAAAGAGACTCTGCAGACTAATTAAACCACTCATTTAAATAGCAAATAATTAACTATTTATTTGAAGTTTAAAACTATTTTACTAAAATAAATTATTAATTTAAGTATCTTCAGATGGACAGGGTATCCTGGATTATCTGGGTACACCTGATGTAACAACAAAGGTGTTCTAAGGGAAAGATGGAGACAGGAGAGTCTGATTAGAGGAGATGAGAATCCAGAAGCAGAGGTCAGAGCGAAGTGGTTGTTGGCTTTGAAGACGGAAAAGAGCTCTGAAGCAAGGGAGGCGGGGGCAGCCTCTGGAAGCTGGAAAAGGCAAAGAACGGGTTTTCCCCTAGAGCCCCCAGCAAGAACAGAGCCCTGCCAACACCTCGATTTTTTAGCCCAGTGAGACTTCTGACCCTCAGAACTATAATATAGTAAATTTGTATTGTTTAGGCCATTAAATTTGCTGTCATGTCCCAGCCTCAATAGGAAATGGACACAACACCTTACAGCCATCTGACCTTTATGTCAAGATCAATACCTGTTTTGTGATTAGTCAAAGGCAGGTAATCACATCCCTTTTATTAGAACAAAGACAAGGTCTTTTTATTCTTTATTTTTTAAGATTTTATTTATTTATTTATTTATCTCAGAGAGAGAGAGAGAGAGAGAGAGAGAGTGCACAAGCAGGGGGAACAGCAGGCTCCCCACTGAGCAGAGAGCCCGATTTGGGGCTCGATCCCAGGATCCTGGGATCATGACATGAGTCGAAGGCAGGCGCTTAACCAACTGAGCCACCCAGGCATCCTGACAAGGTCTTTTTAAACACTCACTTCTTAAAGTCCTCAAATCCTAGAACAGAAACACACCCTAAGAATGCTTTCTTCTTAAAACTCATTCAAGGGGAAGTGGGAAGAAGTGTTTTGACAAATCTGCAGATCAAACCAGTTAGGATGAGCAGAGAGGAGTAAGTGTTTTGAGAAAGGTACCATATTATGTTTATGAGCTGCTTTCCTTAAAGATCTTGATATTTTAGGACTATTTTACTATTTGTGTAATAATTTGAATAACAATTTTTTTTCAAAGGAATAATGGAGTCTAAAAGGCTTAGACCATTACCAAGTTTCCATCGCTCACCTGCTGGCTACACATCTTAATTGCTGGCAAAGTCCCTGAGAGGAAATAAGAAGCTTCTCTCTCAATAATGCCGAATCAATAGTGACAGCCATGTCACGCACAATAAAGAGAGAACAAAGTGAGATGGCCCATCATCCCGAATGAGAGTGCATGGAAGTATCCCTCTCACCGGTGGGAATGCACTGGTAGTTCATCACAGGGAAGATCATGGGTGAGATATGGAGGTGGCCTCTCTAGTGAGGATGAGTGGCAGGCTGTCCCCATCGGTATGACTTCTTACTAATGCACCCCAATTTCTGCTTAGTACCTCAGTCAGCAGATCAGAAAGTGAAAGATGCTTTTGCTTCAGGGGTAAGTCAACAGGGTAACAGAAAGTTGTAGCCACATCAGGCTCTCTGAATAGAAGCAATTTCAAAGAACTGAAGACCAACCCCTTATTTTCCAGATGGAGAAACTGAAGCCCAGAGAGAAGTGACTTGTCCCAGATCAGCCAGCAAGTGGGAACAGGACAGGAATTAGAACTCACATTTCTTGGGCCACCCCTTAAGAAAAAAGTACAGAAGGGGAGGGAGAAGAAAAAGGTAGATATGGGGGAGAAATAAGGGGCTGAGGGAGAAAAAGGAAGAGGTGAAGGGAGAAATGCACAGTGAAAGTCAAAGCAGCAAGAATTCTCTAGAACAGTAGATCCTGATGCCGTCTGAGGACTAGTTACAACAGTGTCATCTGGTAAAATAAATGAAAATAAAATGTCTCCTAAAATAGAATGTGAGGGGGGGAAAGGACAAGGTTAAAAATAAAAGTAATGTTATAATAAAATAAGATAAAATGATGGGCACCAATGCCTATCCCGCATGTTTGTTTACATGGAAGGACTGAGTGAAATCAAAGACGTAAATGTGCCTGTGAACTGTAAATCCTATTAAAAAACCCAAACCTCAGGCTGTCTGACCTCAGGCAGGTCACTTCTCCTCACTGGGCCTCTGTTTACTGAATTGTAAAATGAGAGGGTTGAACAGAAGGAGAGACAATGCTCTCTGAGAGTAGCTGGTGTCGGCAAGAACTGAACTTGTCGGGACCAAAGAGAAAGAAAACATGATGTTTCTGTTCAAGCAACTCCTTCAGTCCATTTCCCACATTACCTTCATCTACTCAAGCAAACATTGGCAGAAGATTGAGCCAGGACATTTGAACAACAAATTGCTTTTGTCCTAGTTGTCCGGATGCTCTGGGGGCATTCTACCTCTGTCCTGGTCCGCTGGGCCTTGTCCGCTGGGCCCTGCCTACCACACCAGGCCAGAGTCCCTGAGTCACAAGACGGCACTTCCCACCCCGCTGCTCAGCAGCTGTGGGCGGGCAGGGCCAGGCTAGGCAGGCAAACTCCATTTCTGGCTCATCAGTGACTCATTTTCAGAAGTCATCCCTCGGGGAGCTTGTTAAAAGGCCATTGGCATCCCCAGGAGTGGGGCTCAATTTGCCTTTATGAATGAACTGCTCCAGAAAAATCAATGAACATGTCATTCAGGTCAAGTAAACAAATGGGTTTTCTCCTTGGGGCCTGGTATAGGGACGGCTGAGCCTCCCCACGGGCAGGGGGTTCCGAGAAGCTGCTCTGTCTGGGCCGAACCCTGGCTTCAGGTCAGCACCCTGTGTGGGGCCTTGGCTCCCACTGAACTCCTGTCCACCCTACCTGCACTTCCTCGTCCCCAACCCACCTTGAGGGACCCATGCCCAAAGACACAGGAGTAGAAGCAGCTTCTCGGTATTTTATGGCTGGGAAAGATCCTACACAAAAACCTTTCTCAGGGCGCCTGGGTGGCTCAGTCACTTAAGCGTCTGCCTTTGGCTCAGGTCATGATCTCAGGGTCCTGGGATCGAGTCCCACATCGGGCTCCCTGCTCAGCGGGAAGCCTGCTTCTCCCTCTGCTGCTCCCCCTCCTTGTGCTCTTTCTCTCTCTCTCAAACAAATGAATAGAATCTTAAACAAACAAACAAACAAAACACGTTTCTCACCTTTTGCACTTCCAGTTTTCCTCTTCCTCGCTCATTGATTCAGGGGACATTTATTAAGTACCTACTATGTGCTCAGTCATGTATATGCTAGAGGCAGGGACTTGATGACACATAAGACATGGGCCAGGTCTCTAAAGGTCTCATGTTCTGTGCAGTTGTTCCTTCTGCCACAGAATCACCAGACCAGCTTTCTAAACACACAAATCCCCAAACGATCCATGTGTGATGCAGAGAACATCCACTCATGGCCGTCTAGCTCCTATTTCACTTTTCACAACAGGTTGTGCTGTTCTTATAAAATTTCCATATATATATTTTTAAGTAGGCTCCATGCCCAGTGTGGAGTCCAACATAGGGCTTGAACTCACAACCCTGAGACAAGGCCTGAGCTGAAATCAAGAGTCGGATGCTTAACCGACTGAGACACCCAGGTGCCCCTCAAATTTCTATTCTTCAAAAACCGATCTTTTGCTTCTAAACACGTGAAAGGTAGACTTCATAAAAATTCCACAACCTTTCCTTTTTACTGACACCACACTCAAAGTGTGTTTATAGATTCACGAAGCTTCCATGACATTGTAAGTTCTTCCTGCGTTGGCATCTGACAGAGGATTTAGAACCAAATACTGAGCTCATTTTAGGAAAGGGAACCAGCAGTTTCTCTGTGGAGAGAAGGTTTCCACTTACCAGAAGACGATGTCCTCCCCCAACCCCCCCAAGGGAAGGGAGCTCCTCTGGTGTCTGAGGCTCTGTCTTCATCACATGGACTTTGGTGAGGGAGCTCTTTCTGCCATGTTATCATCAAAATAAGGTTTCTCACTATTAGCCATATGCAACGCATCCAGAGAATGGTGAACATTAAAAAAAGGGAAGTATTTTTCCAGATCCTTGAGGCCTTCTGGGCACACATTTAGAACTCCAGAGGTGAATTCTTGACAACATGAATCAGTTATAAAACAAAATCCTTCCACAATATGAAGTTTTAAAGCTAAAGAAATGTATTCATCTTTTTTTTTTTCCTCAAGGCAAATCAAGATTAAATTAAAAAATAATCAATTCTGGACAACCAGACTTTTTGTGACAAATGCCCAAGGATTTATTACCTCAAAATGGTGAGACACAATAAGGGAGTCCGAGAGAAAATCCTGACGGTTCCAACTGTTCTGAGAGCCGGTCATATTTCTGCGGAGTTTCACAAAACAGCCATGTATATTAATTGTAAAAATTGCTCTGTTTGGCTAAGCAAATTGAAGTTGGATTCCTGTGGCCACCTGCAACCAAAACAGCCCTAACAGAGACCCGGAAGGATTCTAAAATATTCTCTCAGGATAACTGGGCTGCTTTTGGCGGCAACTGACTGAACAAAAACTTAATGAGGTTTCACGCTGTGAGGACAGCACTTAGCTCACTTAACAGGAAGTCTGTTATGATTGTTGATTATACAAGGCGCAATGACATCATCAGGGACCCTGGGGCTTTTCATTCTTGCTCTGCCAACCTCAAGCCTTTTGTCCTAGGTGGGCCTTCTTGCACAAGATGGCTGCCGCAGCTACAGTCCTTACGCATGCGCATCCGCCGTGGGCCGGAAGGAGGCTTTCCCTGCACCTATCATTTTGCTTTCCCAGAAGTCATCTCGGCCAATGTCATCTCAGGTCCCATTGGCTAGAATTGGGTCACATGACCACGTATAGCTGCAAGAGAGGCTAGAAAAGTGACCCGCTGTCGTTTTCAGCGTCTGAGGGAGAAGCGGTCCGCTGGTGAGGCAAGCAGGAGGGGTGGCTGCAGACAGACCAGCGTTGGTAGGCACCACTCTGCACTCTCCCTCTCACCTCTTAATCACGGCTGCAAGGTAAGGGGAAGATACACGCTGGACAAATAACAGCCCTAGTGAGTAATACATTCATTCAAGGAAAGCGTTCCACACAACAACATGTCTGCGTCGGCGTGCCCGGTGGCTGTGTTTTTGGAACTACACACGAGTGCCTCTGTTGTGAAGCAGGATGCTCTTTTGAACTGTTAACTGAGAGATTTTGGTTTCTGGTGTTTCCTTCTTTCCACCCCTTGACCCTTCCCTGCAGTTGGCTGGACTTTTTCTGTTCCTTGCCTCAGGGAAGGGGTGACACAGCAGAAATGCCGAGAGAAAAGGGATGGATTCTTGGCTTTGAATTTCAAAAACTTAGACTAAGAATGACGCCCAGGGCTGGGGAAAAAAATTAGAGGTTGGCGGTGAGTGGGGCAAGGGGCAGGCCCTGGAGAGACCATGTGGATGTGAGAGGACTGAGGGCCAGCCTCTGCCCCCGAGGGAACTATGTGCTACAGACCCCAGAGAGCTGAGCGGAGCCGAGCTCACACCTGCAGATGGCCCAGTGTCCGTGAGCCCACCGTGGCTGCAGTGGTGTCCCATGAGGTCTTCCCATGGACAGCAACAGGAGCCTTGCCCACTGACCAGCCCGCTGGAAGGTGCCCGTCTGTGTCCTCGGGAGCCGCCCCTTTCGACATTCCAGGACATTCAAGCCCCCACGCATAGGGCTTGGTGGGGGCAAAGTGGGGTGAAAGGCAAGCCCCGGGCCCTGTCCTTGTCCCCAGAACCAGCTTGTGATCAGCCCCCGAGCTGGGAATGCAGATACTCCTGATATGATGATGAAGAGGAGGAGTGCTGGTATTCAGCATGTCAGTAAGTGGTCACAGCGGCATGGTGCAGCTTAGCATCGACCCAGAGAAGCGTGAGCCCGCCCCCCCCTTTCCAGTTTCCTCACTCGCCCTGCCCTGGAGTTGGACCCCATGACAGGATCCCTGGTGCTACCTGTCAGCACCTCTAGGAGCCTCAACAGACCCCTGTTTGAAGAACATTGTTCTGATGGATGAAGCCTCACACGTCTGTGGGCTTGGTTTTATTTTGAGGAGCTCAAGTTCGTATGCCTCTGTTACAGTGTTGGAACCCATTTCGGTTTGGCGATAGGGAAACTGAGGCCCACTGGGCATACTAATTGAGTTCTTGTGATGTGTCAGCTCTGTGCTGACGTCCTTTCTAT
>NC_138372.1:17352691-17400837 GCF_054177405.1 Leptonychotes weddellii | reverse complement strand
GAGCAGAGAGGAGGGAACAGGGCTCTGTGGTGTGTAAGCCACACTCTGGCCCCTCCGTCACAGACGGAAGTCTAGGTGGCAGGAGGCAGCACGCGCCCTTCCCGCCTCCCCTGCCCTGCTCAGCTGACCCGGGGGAAGGGCTCCCACCACAAACACCCCACTGTTTACTTGCCCCCGTGGAGGGTGAGAGGCGTCGGGGGGCCCAGACGGGGAACGCGGCCGTACCAGCCATCACCTGGAATACATTACAGCAGCTGTGACTAATTAAACTTTGATTTCCTCAAATTTCGATCTTCTTGGAAATTCCTTCTGAGCCCGATGGTATTCAAGGCTGTGGCAGAGCATAAATACCAGCAGAGCTACGGGGGCCTCTGGGCAGCCCATTCTCCATCTCTGTCTCCCTCTCTCTCTCTCTCCCTCTCCATTTCTTCCTGAGGCCTCACAAGAGAATCCTTCTAGATGATCTCCAAACCACAGCCCCAGGAGCTGAATTGGGGTTTCCACCTAAGTGAAAAAATGTTTCTCCTGTTCTTCTGCGGGGAGGCAAGGATGTGGTGGTGGGGGCGTCATGTCCTCCACCCCACGGCGGGGGGGGTGGCCTGCAGGCATCAAAACAGCCACCTGGGTAGCCTGTGTCCTGGGGTTCCCACCCGTGGCTTGCCCTGAGGACCCCTAAGGTGGCCCAGTGTCCTTGGCCGGCCGGCTGGGCAGGGAGACCCAGAGAGGGACGCAGCCAGGGCCAGCAGGCGGGCACGTAGCTCACAAGAGGCGCAGCTGAGTGACTTGCTGTGGCCGCTTCTGGGTGTGGGCGCTTGGGCTTCGGGAGGTGTCCCTGCTGCCCCCCGCCCCGTCTGTGCGGGAGGGTCGGGCTAAGGCCGGCGGCCGCCATTCACCGCACATCCCTCGTGTGCCAAGCCCCGTGCGGAGCCACTTACATAAGAGCAAAGATCCCCACCCTGGTCTGTTTGAAGCCAGCAGCTACGTTTTTACTGGCACGTCACGAGGCCTTTCCATCTTGAAAATGCTTTGTGTCTTCTACCAAGGTAGGGCTTGGTGTGGAGTGGAAGGGAACGGCATGCCGTTTCTCTGGACATCTTGATTTTGGTCCGTTCTTCTTTCTTTTTAAAAGATTAAAGAGATTTTAAGGTTTTCTTTCATAATTTAAAGGCATCAACAAAATACTTGTTTCGTATAGAAAATTGGAACATAACAAGTAAGTGAGAGATGAAAATAAACATCTGTAATCCTCCCAACCAGAAACCACATGTGTTCTCATCCTGGCGCGTGCTCTTTTGGGTTGAGCGCGTGGGTGCGCCTCTCTGTGCCCTTGACAACTGTTCACGGAGCGAGTGCCGTGGAGATGCCCATGTGGTGGAAGGAGCGGGGTGGGGGGCGTGGTGTGCCGCCCGTGCACCCTGGGACGACACTGCCCGGGTTCGTTCCCAGCCCTCCCACGGGCTAGATGTGACCTTGGCCAGCTTCTTAACCTCATGAGCCTTCGTTTCTTCATCCGCAATGTGGATGCAACAACCGTATCTGCCTTGTAGGGTTGTCAAGAGGATTCAGAGGGGCAACGTGCGGAAAACACTCAGCACGGGGTCTGGTACGAGGTAAGCACTCAGCACATGTCAGCTGTGACTCTTGGTACCAGGCTGCAAACAAAAATAGGCCCCTGACTGCATGAGCCCTTGGTCTAGCAGGGGCGAGAACACCCTAATCAAATGATCACACAAGCAAACGTGGTGAGAGGGACCCAGAGCTATAAGAGCCTGCATCCAGAGGACAGATCTGGGCAGGGCAATCCTGAAGGCCGCATGCAGAGGTGACACTTGATCTGAGACCTGAAGGATGTGGAGGGGTGAGTTAGGCCTGGTCAGGAGGGAAGAGCACTGCCGGCGCGAGAACAGCCAGGGCCTGTGGACGGAGCACTGTGGCCTGTATGGGTCCGGAGGAAGGCCAGTGGGACTGGGGTGGAGCGTGAGGGGAGCGTGAGGGGAGCGTGCTAAGAAGCCAGAGTGGAGAGGTTGGCAGGGCCTGGACTCAGGCCTCACTGAGCACTTGAGGAGTTTTGCATTTATCCTGAGAGCAGCGGGGAGCCGATTTAAAGCAGGGGTGTGTAACATGATCCGATTGATTTTTAAAAGCTCCCTTTGGGGCGCCTGGGTGGCTCAGTTGGTTAAGCGACTGCCTTCGGCTCAGGTCATGATCCTGGAGTCCCTGGATCGAGTCCCGCGTCGGGCTCCCTGCTCGGCAGGGAGTCTGCTTCTCCCTCTCCCACTCCCCCTGCTTGTGTTCCCTCTCTCACTGTGTCTTTCTCTGTCAAATAAATAAATAAAATCTTTAAAAAAATAAATAAATAAATAAAAGCTCCCTTTGGCTGCCTGATGGAGAAGAGATTGGCAGGAGAGGTCAGAGGAGGGGAGGGCCCAGAATCATCCTTGGCTACCGCTCTGGGCTTTGCAGTTTAGAGGGCTCTGCACTTGCCCTCCCTTGGTCTGTACCTCTCCCCACGGTGGGGGGAGGAGAGTCTGTGGGCCCAGGGCACTTGTCTCCTAGGGCCTCTCCCCCAGTTCTCCCTGCCAGGAGCCGGATTCCAAGGCTGTGGGGGCCTCTTCCTCAGGCCAGTCCCCTTACGGGAAGACCCCACTGCCAGTGTACGCACCTCGGGCCTTAGGGTGACAGAAGAGAGGTCATGAGCAAGAGGGTGGCTGCAGCCTCCACGCCGTGCCCTTATCATGGGATGTAGCGGGGCTGGCAACGGGGGGTGGGGGGCAGGGACCCATGGCCTCCGTTGTACTCTGGGCAGGGCCCGGCCTGTGGGGGCAACCCCACCTCATTGCCACCCTTCAGGAGAGAAGTGGCCGGACTCGAGAGGTGTTTGGGACATTAAATCTCTGGGAGCTGGTGACAGACAGGGAGATGGGGCCGAGGGGTGGGTTTCGGCCTGCACACCTGGGGGCGCTGAGGGACTTCACAGAGAGGACCTGGCTTGGGTGGAGGGGAGATTCTGAGTTGAATTTGCACATGTTGAAGTGCGGATCTCTTGGGACAATTAAAAGAGGTCAGATAGGCAAATCTCTCTCCCTCTCTCTCTCTCCACACACACGAAACTAAAATTCATTCCACTTATGATTGCTTTTCTTGGAATAATGTGTTGGAAAGCTCTGAGCCCAGGGAGCTTTGTCTCCACCTGAAGCCTTGTGTTGTTATTCTACCTTTAGTCATTGACACCTTAGTATGAATTAGTGGCTCAGTGCCCTTCCAATTTGATTCCGGTCTGAAAGCAATTTCTGTCTGGGGTAATCTAGGAGCTTGTGCCCTGCATGCCCTGTGTCACTGGGGAGGCCCTCATGAATGGCCGAGGACCAGCCTGGTTCATCTTGCCATCCCCTCCTCCGTGAGCAGAAAGCCCAGCTGTGGCTCTGGCTCCCAGGCCTGATGGTCAAGTCCCACCTAAGCTCCCTCGATCCCCTCCAGGCCTCTGGCCCTGGTGCCCATTCCTACTTCTCAGCCTCAGGGTGCCTGGGCTCCACATCTCTCAGCAGCTCCCTCCTAGCTCATTCGGTTGACCAGTAGCTGCCTTTCCCCAAACTGTTCTGGCTGTTAAGGTATCTGCCTCCCACAGCCTACAGCCGCATAGCTCTGAGCTGGGGCCTGTGACCTCTTCTGCTACCCCCAGGCTGGGAGGGAGACGGCGGCACCCTCACATTTGACTGAGCCTGGCCCTACTTGTACATCTGGGCCCGCGGATGAGGCCATCAGGCAGGGCTGGCTCCAGCTGGCTCCATGGCCCAGCAGTCGAGCTGCTAGCTTCCTCTCCCCTCTCCCTGATCAAACAACCACATGTGGGCTGAGCTTCTCCAGCTTCCCCAGGGCAGGGAGCCGGCGGGGGAGATGCAATGCAGCTGGCCACGATTATTCTGGATGCTGAGTGTGGGCTGCTGTCCTCTGGGAGTGGGGCTGCCGGCTCACCTTGGCTTCACCCCTCTCCTCTCAGAGGGGCTTGGGCCTGGAACTAGTGGAGGGAGCCACAGGGAAGGGGGAAAGGAGAGGCCCACCTTTCTCCCCTCACTAAATCCAAAGGACAGAGCTGCATCCTGGGTGGGCTCTGAAGTCTTACCGGCCAGAGGACCTTGGACTTTCCAGGCAGGGAGGGGCCTACAGAATCAGAAAATGCTAGGCTCAGAGGGGTGGTGACTGGCCCAAGGTCATCTGGCAGCTGAGGAGGTCTCAAACTCAGAGCATCTAAACCCTGATTCCCCATCCAGGACCTTTCCTATCTCATTTTAAAGACCCTAATTTATTTGTTTGTCAACAGGTCTGGACTGCATGCCTCCTGTGTGCTCATTCTAGGGCTGGGTGCTATTCCACAGAGAAGGACCCTGTTTCCACGGGGTGTACGTCTGGGGAGAGTGAGAACAAGCAATGAACAGCTAAGAGAAGCCTTAGCACAGTGCCTGGCGCCCAGGAGCTGCTCTAGAAATATGTGTTGAAGGGTAGCTTAAGTGTTCCGAAGAAAACTGGGCAACGTAGCATGGTGGAGGGTGGCAGGATGTTACAGGTGGAACATTTGTGTGTCCCGAAATTCATGTGTTGAAATCCTAACCCCCCATGTGACAGTATTAGGAGGTAGGAAATTTGGGAGGTGATTCGATCCTGAGGGTGGATCTTTGAGCACCCTTTGAGAAAGGGCCCCAAGGGAGCTCTCCCTCCCCCTCCTGCCATGTGAGGGCACACCAACAAGCAGGCAGTCTGCAGCCTGGAAGAGGGACTTCATCAAGAACCTGACCACGCAGGCACCGTGATCTCAAACTCCGGCCTCCAGAGCATCGAGAAATCAATCTCTGTTGTTTATAAGCCGCTCAGTCAATGGTAATTTGTCATAGCAGCCCACACTCCTACAGATGACTGCATTCAGGTGGTCGAGGAAGTGTTACCAGCAGAAGTGACATTTGAGAACGATAGGATGGACTCGGTCACGGGAAAATTTGGGGCCAAAGGGTTCCACAGACGGTCACGGCCAGTGCGAAGGCCCTGAAGTTGGAATGAGGTCACTGCCACGGGAGCAGAGTGAATGGGAGGCAGGGTTGGGGAGGAGTTCAGAGAGATCGATGGAGACCAGATCAGGCAGGTCTTGGTAAGGAGAAGGCAGGATGATCTCCCTGGGGCTCCATAGCTGGTCGGTTCCAGGCCGACCTCCCAAATGGATGAGGCCCTTGGAGGAACCCCATACCTCTGTAGCCCAAGGCAGCTGCTTTCCTGTCTTGTTCTTTGGAGAAGAGGAAGGCAGCCTGGTGTGTCGCAGTGCCAGGGACTGTGAGTGTGGGGACCAGAGTTGTGGTCTGACTGGTTATGTGACCTTGAGTCAGTCCCCCCTCCTCTCTTGCCGTCAATCTTATTGGAAGTGAGAGAATTGGGCTCTCATCTCTGCAGATGGCACATGCGGGGGGTCGGGGGGTGGGGAGGAGACCACACAAAGCTCAAAGTGATTAAACAGGTGTCTGGCTGGGCTTGCCCCTGATTGCATCCAAAGCCATGCAGGAGATTTTCGTGTCGGGGACGCTTGGGCCTGCTTGTGACAGCACCGTTGTCCTCAATGTTCACAGTTCCTTAGGGCTGGGAATGGAAGGTTCCTGCAGTACAGGCTGGTGGACAGCAGAGGGCACCAATTGAATGGCCAGGGATCCTGGGAAGGAGGAAGTAGTTGGTCTGGGGTTGGTACATAATGGTTGGTGGCTACCAAAGATTTCACTTTCAGAATAATCAGTGACAGCTGGTATGTATCCACGTGGATTCATTTAACAAAGACCCACTGTATGCTGAGGAATGTATTAGGTTTCAGGGAAGTAGAGTATGACGTGGGTCAGGAACAGGAATTAGCTTTTATCTTGAACGTTAGTTTGCTTTGATTGGAGCACGATGCCTGGCACATAGTGTTAAGAAAAATTCTGAGGCTGCATCTTGATTAAGGGGAGTAGAATGCTATGATTATTTAGCAATGTCTGTAAAGGTGAGCTGAAAGAAGGGGCAGGATGAGTGTCAGGTCTTTGCTGTCTCTTCTCTAATGCAACCTCATTATGGGACAATTAAGTAAATCAAGACTCAGAGACGCCAGGTCATGCAGATGGCAAGTGGCAGAGTTAACAGAATGTACGTCATGTAATTGGGTAGCCTTATTTCTGGAGCTGAAGAAGTTGCATTGCCCGGCCTGCAGGGACTCTCTGGACATTGGTGCCACCACCAGTGATCATTGTGGTCACTGGAATGCTCGAAGGTGGGGAAGGGCTATGATATTGGCTGCTTACAGGGCCAGTCTGGTGGCCAGTAGGACAGGATGGACCATTCCAGAGCCCACCAGAGGGTCCGAGCCGCAGGCTTGACCCAGGCCACTGGACTGGGGACCCCATGTTCATTCCACAGCACCCCATGCCTGCTGAGTTTCCACGGACTTCAGATGGAAGGAGGACACGGGGCTGGGCCCTGTGGTGGGAGGTATGGAGGTACTGAGTCAGAGTTTTTATGTAAGGCATTTACTGCCTATTGGTGGGAACACAAACACGAGGCAGAAGGCGAAAGAGCTAAGCAGAGGCCCCAGCAGCCCTGGGACACGGGAAGAGCAGTCAGTTCTCACCAGGGGAGGCCTGGGGAGGCCTCACGAAGGAGGTGCTAAAATGGTAAATGTTAAAATAAGTTATAGATTTTTAAGAAGCCATATTTATTGCAGACAATTTGAAAGATAAAACATAAAAAATAAAATCATAAGAAGCCTGTAATCAATCTCATTATACAAAAATAATTACTATCAACATCTTAACCATGTATTTACACATAAATACGTGTGTATATATGTTCAGATTTTCTTTTTTTTTAATCACCTAGTGTGGTGGTGCTCAAAGTGTGATCCTTGGCTGGAAGCCCTCCCTGGGAACTTGTTAGAAATGCAAGTTCCTGCTCCCTCATCAGAGACTCTGGGGGTGGGGCCCAGCAGCCATTCGAATAGGCCTTCCAGGTGATTCTGATGCTGGCTCGAGTTTGAGAACCACTGACTTCGTGTATTACGTGTGACTTTCCTTTGTCATGAAATATTCTTTGGCAATTTGATGTTTAATGCTGGAGCGCTCTCTTATTGTAGTGACTTGATTAATTCTCTGAACCAGGGCTGCGGTGACGTCTCAGGCGTGCGTGTGGCCGGGTGTCCAGCGGACCTTGTGGAGGTGGTGGCCTTTGAGCTGGGCCAGGACAGGAGGCAAGGGGGTCACTGCTGGCAAGACTGGGGGCTGTCTCTGGTCTGCGACGGCCTTCGGCCAGGAGCGGCAAGAGCTGTCCCTTCCCCACCACCCCCTCCCCGGAGTGGCCCTGGCAGAGCAGGAAGCAAGTGGTGAACCTGTCAACATCAATTGGAAGGGACTGAGGCGAAAGGAGTCCAGATTTCCTGGGGCCCATGGTCTGGGCCGCAAAACAGAGAGAAGCCACACTGTCAGGCGCGGCCCGAGGAGAGAGAAGTCGCTAATAAAACGGCTTTGGTGCATGACCTTGCCGGCCTCAGCTTGGGTTTCCTTTTGTTTTCTTGTGTGTTGGTTTTCCCTCTGTGTGTGGAGAAATGTTGGAGCTCCCGTCTGTCTTAGAATGTCCAGCTCTGCCTGCCTGAATAGCCACTGTGAATCCGGCCTTTGTCCTCTCTCCTGACACAAGCTCTCAGTTTCAAAGTTGGGCCTCTATAGGGTTCTCCATGGGCCCCCACCTTTAACAGCTCTGCCCCAGAATGCCTCGGCCCCAGCTTCTCGAGGCTCTACCATCCAATTTTTGTCTTTGGCTCAGCTCTCAGGTTAAGTACATACAGAAAGAAGCTTCTGGAAACTAAGGGGCAGCTCCCAGCAACCCAGATTAATTGAGATGATGAGTGAATGGACAAGGAGTGATCTGTGAGCTGATGCCAGCACCCCCACCCGCAACAACCTAGCAGTGGATGGGGGGGGGGTCCCCATGATCCTGACAGCCAGAGGGAAGTTAGTCTCACCTTGAGCCCCAGAGCACTGCAGCAGGGCTGGACTTCGGGTGGGAGCTGCAGAGAAGGTCAAGGCTGAGGCAGCCCCTGCCTCTGAGTGGGAAGCCCAGGCTGGCACCCTGGTCCTGCCTTTCTCGCGCTCAGTAAACTTGTTGTGGCTCCGTAGCCAAGGAAAATCCCAAAGTCCTAGCCTGGCCTCGAGGACCCCTCTTCCTGTGGCCCAAGATCTCTCCAGCTGTACCTCCTAGAATAGTGCTCGCTAAATAGTGGCAGAATGAACGAGCAGACGAATGAATGAGTGAACGAATGCCCCACTCTCTAGCCAGGCGACTCACTCCTTACGTTAGGCTTGACGCATGTTCTGTACTTCTGTCCTCCTCTCCTCAGCTCACCCACACTCTGCTAGTGCGGCAGGGTCTGGTCTATAGGGGCTGCTCCCTAAAGGTTCAACCAGGGAAGTGTCAACGCAGGATGAATAAAAAGATAGACTTACGTTCCAGAAGCCTGATGAGGTCATCTCCACCCCCTCGTGGTCTACGTGTGCTGATTGCCTCTCGGGGCCCGTGTGGCTTTGTTCGCACCTGCATCCGAAGCTCTGCATGTGTGTCAGGGCTGGGGCGGTTTCTTGGTACCCCCAGCAGAGTCCAGGGCTGTGCCTGGCTCAGACCAGGGTCTGCCTGCTGCAGCCCACTCCTGATGGGTCAGACTCAGCCCATAAGTGACAGAGCCCTCCCCATTTAAACTGGGAAGAGAATGTCCTGTTTTGGGTTGTAAATATTTATCACCAAATTTTACTCACTCTGATTCCCGAAAGGAAGATCAGAAAAGACATGTAAACACTAGAAACATTAATTCAAGGCCAAAAGAACAGAAACAGTGAGTGGAACTGAGGAAATGATTGTACCAGAAAATCTAGTGGAACCCCAGTTTGTCCCTGAGCTTCCTGGCCATTTCACTGAGACCAGAGAGGGAGAATAACAAATGCCACGTGCCAGGCACCAACTCAGTGGACCCTGATGAGAGCCCTGTCCCACAACTGCCACTCTATCTCCACTCCACAGATGGGGAAATGGAGGCACAAAGAGGCGAAGTAATTTTCCGAGGCCCCACACCTGTGTCTCAAAGCTGGGTTCTTAGCCACTGCCCTATCCTGCAGTTCTCTAAATGAGAAGGAAGAAAGAAAGGGGAAACGCTAAGGACCCATCCATCTCTGAGTATTTCTGGAGTCTCTGCTGGACCCAGCACACGAGCAGGGCCAGGGCCAGGCTCTCTCCAGGGTTCCAGCTAAGGTGTGGTTGCCTCACGGTGGCTCAGTCTGTTTCTTCTCTCAAGTAACTTCCGTTTCAGGCCCGTCCAGCCACACTATGGGGGAGGTTCGTCCTCTGTTGAGGCTGACGCCAGCTCCCCCGGCCTCTGGTGGCTGTGGGCTTCTTGGCGGAGGCTGCCGAGTCCCAGCCTTGGAAGAGGGTTGGTGCTCAGAGATCTCTGTCCAGGAAAAAGCAAACCCATTTCTTGAAGAGCTGCAACAATAAGGAGCTGTCAAGCTTACCTGTCAAGAAGATGCAAGAAACTGCTTTGAGACATGAGAACGTTTTCGGGAAGCCCCAGAGTCTGATCTTATGGGATCTTTAGCCTCTTTTGAAGGAGTGCAGTTGTGACCTCTGACCCTGGCTTGGCCATCCCCTCACCACCTTTGTGGTTCCCTTGGTGGCAGCCACTGCTTATTAGTCCTAGGTGGGTCTGACCAGTCCCCTGCTCCCCCTCCTTTACCAAGAGGCTCAGCGGGTCACTGGATTTGGGGCTGGGATGGGACCTTGGCTGTCCCCTGTGGGGCATGTAGCAGGGGATGCAGGCCACCCTTCAAGGCAGGAGAACCTGATTCTGATCCCAGCTCCTCTCTCTGTGGAACCTTGGATACGTATCTTCAAACTCGGGGAAATCTCAGTCGTGATGTGTTTACATTTATTTTCTGCCCCATGCTCAGTGATTTTTCCTCCTTGGACTTCAATTACACATACCTTAGACAGTTCGGCATTGTCCCAAAGATCGTTGAGGCTCTATTCACTTTTCTCCAGTCTTTTTGTCTCCCTGTTCTTCATATTGAGTAATTCCTATTGTTCCAATTTCAAGGTCAGATCCTTTCTACTTCCATTTTAATCTGCTTGTAAGCCCATCTGGTGAATTTTTCAGTTCAATTATTGTACTTTTCAGTTCTAGAACTTCTGTTTGGTCTTTTAAAAATTAGTTTTACGAGACCAGTGCTCTAACCCCTGAGCTACGGAGCCCCTAAAAATTAATTTTAATCTCTCTGCTGAGTTTGGGTTATATTTTCCTGTTTCTTTGCACATCTCATAAATTTTGACGGCATACTATGGATGATTCTTTGTTAGAGACTCTGGATTCTTTTATCTTCTTCCGAAGGTTTTTGGTTTGTGTTTGATTAGGTGGTTTAATAACTGGCCTATCACCTTGAACTTGTGTGGACTTGGTTTTACACTTGGTTAGGGTAGACTTGGGAAGCCAAAGGGTTTTTTCAAGCCCCTCTAATGTGCTGGGACTTAACCTCCAGATTCGTTCTTCCCTGTGACTCTTGTCCTGGCTTGTTTTAAGTTTTGGCTGAGAGGGTCTAGAGTGGCACCACTCAAAGGCAGGATTTCTCATCCTTGGCACTGTTGACATTTTGGACTGGCAATTCTCTGTTGTGGGGGCCACCCTGTGCATTGTAAGGAATGTTTAGCAGCATCCCTGGTCTCTACCCACTTGATGTCAGTAGCAACCCCCATAGTCATGACCATCAAACGTGTCTCTGGGGGCACATGGGTAGCTCGGTTAGTTAAGCATCCAATTCTTAATTTTGACTCAGGTCATGATCTCAGGGTTGGGAGATCGAGTCCCATGTCGGGTTCTGTGCTGGCCATAGAGCCTGCTTAAGATTCTCTCTCTCCCCCTCTGCCCCTCCCCACCCGCAAAAAAAAAAAAAAAATGTTTCCAGATGTTGCCAAATGTCCCCCAGGGTTGGGGGGGTGCGGCGCAAAATCACTCCTGGTTAAGAACCATTGCTCTAGTGGGTAGTCTTACTTTAAGATCCTTGGAAAGAACCTCCCATTAATAGAGTGCCTCAAGTACATTTTGACATTCTTCTCAAATAAGGTTACACACCCATCACGACAGGGCCCTTGACTGGGCTGAGAGAAAAACCTGTGTCCCATTTGCGTACCTCACTGCTGAAGTATGCTACAAGTTCATATGCATTAAAATAAATCTGGGAGCAATCTTGGGAATATCGCAAATTACAGTATAATTCTCAGGGTGTTAAATTTGCTATATGTAAATATTTTAAATAGACCTTGACATTTGCAACTTTGTGTTGGCATTTTTCTCCACTTTTAGATATGATTAGCCTTCCACGACGGAAATGACTGGGGCCTCCACTGTCTGTGGGGGTTGGTGTATATTCTCTTCCTGGTCTCCTTGGTCTGTGTTCCAGCATGTTCTGCTGATGGTTTCTTGCAGTCTTTCCAAGGAGATGTCTCTATTCCTCCCCTTCCCCTTTCAGTCTCTCTCCTCCTTCCGACAGGAAGAGCCCAGGGCCCAGTGTCAGGTGAGACAGGGTCCCGGTGGGAGAGGGGGGTGGGCTCTGGTGAGCTTGTGGGGCTGGTGCCGCGGGAGGCTGCAGAGGGAACTTTCTTCAGGCCTGCTCTGGGCTGAGGTGTCAGCAGGATATTTGGAGGAAGAAGGAAGTAGTTTGGCTTGCTGGGGCTTAACCTAAACCACACCGGTTTTCTCTACACGGCTTCTTGGCAACTTAGAGACCAAATACGGTTAAAAAGAAATGGCAGCCCAAGATAAGTGAGGACACCACAGGACAATACTAGGGTGCGTTACATGCATACAGATCTTCCGGCCCCACAAGAACCTCCAAAGTGACCTCACAGCAGCTATTGTCACCCCTGAGAAAGGATAAGCAGGGAGGCATTAGAAGGCTGGTGGGGGCTGGGAGGAGAAGGGATGGGGGCTTTGTATCATTTTCAAAAAAGGGAAGGAGGTGGATTCTGGGAAATCATTGACCAACCATGAGGGCTGCCTTGTGCTGCTGTAGTGTTCTAGAACAGACCCGAGAACAGCAGCTGGAAGTGATGACTGCTGGGGGCAAAGCCTCGCCCTACTAACTTGATTTTCCTCCATGCTCTGATGAGCAGTCGACGTGTTAGCACGAGCAGGTGGAGCATGACCCAGCAACCTCCCAAACGTTGTGCCCGGTGGGTCCGCCTCACCGGGAGCCCTTCCTTCCTGGGTCCCGAAGCTCCCGCCATAGCCCGGTTTGTGTTCGTTCCTCCGACTCTCACCTCCTTCTGCTCCTCTCTTCCTCTCACTTCTGGTGACTCTGGGCCTTCATCCTGTTGTTCCTTGCACCTGCAATACTGGTCCGCTCGGGTGTTTCCTAGCCAACTCCTCCTCCTTCGTCCGGACTCAGCTGAAAGATTACTCCTCCGGGGAGGCCTTGGCTCTGCCTGCTCAGGGTCCCTCTTCTTGTGTTCTGACTAAGCCCCTGGCGAGGGTTGGTTCCATGTCCGGCCCGACTGTAAGCTCAAGCGTCTGTTTTGTATGTAGCTGTGTGCGGAGGGCGCGTATCAGGTACACGAGGCATCTGTGTAGGAGTAAAATGAAGTCTTTAGAGCTTAGCTTGGTTCGTGTCCTGAGATGCGGTCAAAAGACCCGTGGGTTGTTAACCTGTACAAGAGAAGGTTCAGAGGAAGGCTGTCACGTAGAAGACAGGCTTTAGAGTTACAGACGTTGTTAAAAAAGAGCAGAACCGGGGCCTTCAGGTAGAAGTCAGAGGGAGGCAGATTTTTGCTTACTCTAAGTGAAACCCATTTGTGCCAGAGACTGCTGGTTACCTATTCCTTCTTTAGTAACAGAACCCCAGTTTTGCTCAGGGTATCTCTGTGTCATTAGAAGGTCACATTTTCACTCTGTCTTGTAGCTAGGTGTGACCATGTCACTAAGTCTCTGGCCAGTGGGAGTTGTTGGGTGGGACTTTGGGAAAGGCTCTTAAAGAGGGATCAGACAGTGGGCACATGCCATTTGTACTCTTCCCCTCCTTCCTTCTTCACATCTAGAATTGTAGACCTGATGGCTGGAGCATCAACAGCTGTTTTGGAACAGGAAGAAACCATGAGCATGGAAGCCATGTGTGGTGGATAGTGGAGGGGAAAGAAGGATCTGGAGGTGTTAAGGACATTGCAGAACTGCCACACGCACTCTGCCTTTCCTTTAGTTAAGGCATGGGCACTGGGTTTCTCAATGTGCATTCAAATCCAGTCTTAACTGGTACACCACATCTTCCCCTCCACCCCTTATGAGGGTCTCCATTTTTGGTGCATTTAGGGAAAAGGCCATTTGATTTCACCCATCCTGCCTCTCTCTGCTCTGTGGCCTTCGACATCCCTGTGACTACCTGCTCCTGACCCTCTCTGCCCCCCCTCTGGATATCACTCCTCCGCCTTCGTCCTCACGAAGCTGCTCCAGCACAAGATTGCTGTGTACGGCAGGCATTTCCCGAAGGTCGGGGGGCAGCAGGGGACCATTGCCACACAGAGCAGGGACCAGTTTCAAAATCAATGCCAGATATCATGTTTCTAGAAATGTCTCGGCCACACCCTACCAGCTGAGATGTCTTGTTTGCAATACTCTTCCTTTGATCCCCAAAGAAACTGTGTTTCTCCTGCATCTCTCCCCCCCATCTCCAGCTGCTAGCCAGTGGGCCCCACCTTCGGTTCCCCTCCCATGCAGAGCAGGTAGGGCCTGGGCCGCCTCTGGCTCCTGGTCTTCATCCACATATGGTATTACATGAAATTATACCTTTTCTTTAATCTTGGATCATATTTTTAGATAAGGTCCCTTCCCTCTGATCAAAGCAAACCCTGGGGCTAGGAAGTTGGGGCTGTTTCTTTGTAGATGCAGAATCAGCATGTCCCACGTGGGGGCCAGGAATCCGTATTTTTAATAAGTTCCCTGGGTGGGGGTGGAGGGGTGCGGGTTCCTGAGCCCCAGAGAGCGACAACAACTAGCTGAAGGTGACCCGCAAAACCTGAAGTAGATCTCAGATCTGCTAGAGCCTCTTCCAGGACCCCTAAACTACCCTGGGCTGCAGCTTGGACTCCGGGTTTCAAGTCATCCTGTGAGATCCCAGCAGGCCCGCCTGCCAGCAGATCCACATCGGCTTCCTCAGCCTGCTGGCTGACTCCACAGCAGGCCTCCGGCACTCCGGAGTTTAGCCTAGGAGCATCAGAAAGAAACTCAGGAGCTCATCCGGGTCCCCTCCAAGTATGGAAGCCACTGTCCTCCTGTGGGGACATGGAGGTTACCCTGGCCCAGAGGGGAAACTGAGGCACAAAGAAAGAGACTGGCCTTTATCATCATTTGCAGTGTGCTTCATTTTGAGAGGTCAGTGGTGTAGGGCCAGTAAGCTGCACAGGATGGGAGGGTATCATCTGTTACTGTTTCTGTTCATGTGAAGGAATGAAACCTAAAGGAGAGTTGAAGCTTACTGGACAGAAAAATAATAGGAGTGCATTTCCATTTGTTACAGCTTCTGTCTGGTAGAGGGGTTGTAGTAGGGTTTGTGTTCCTTTATTTTCCAAGCTTTCTGTACAGGCACACCTCATTTTATTGTGCTGGCTTTATCGTGGTTGCAGGTTCTGTGGTGTTTTTTGTTTTGTTTTGTTTTGTTTTTACAAATTGAAGGTTTGTGGTAACCCGGCGCGGAGCAAGGCTGTTGGCACCATTTTTATCCAGAAGCATTTGCTCATGTCTCTGTGTCACACTTTGTTAATTCTCACGGTATTTCCGAGTTTTTCATTATTATTTTATTTGCTATCGTGATCAGTGGTCAGTGGTTTCTTGAGACGGAATCTACTCCTCCTGGTGAAGATGCTGTGAAGATTGTTGAAATGACAACAAGGGATTTCGAATAGTATAGAAACTGAGTTGATAAATTAGGGGCAGGTTTGAGAGGATTGATTCCAGTTTCGAAAGAAGTTCTCTTGTGGGTAACATGCTATCAAACAGCATCGCATGTTCCAGAGGAATCGTTGGGGAAAGGAAGAGTCAGTCAATCAATGAGGCAAATTTGATTGTTGTCTTATTTTAAGAAATTGCCCCAGGGGCGCCTGGGTGCTCAGTTGGTGAAGTGTCTGCCTTCGGCTCAGGTCATGATCTCAGGGTCCTGGGATCGAGCCCTGTGTTGGGCTCCCTGCTCAGCGGGGAGTCTGCTTCCCCCTCTGCCTCTGCTCCCCACCCCTCCCCCGCTCGTGCTCTCTTTCTCTCTCTCTCAAATAAAATCTTAAAAAAAAAAGAAATTGCCCCAGCCACCCCACCCTGCAGCACCCACCACCCTGATCAGTCAGCAGTCATCAACATCGAGGCAAGACCCTCCACCAGGAAAAAGGTTACAACTTGCTGAAAGCTCAGGTGACGATTAGCATTTTTTAGCAATAAAGTATTTTTAATTAAGGTATGTACATTTTTTTAGACATATTGCTGTTGCACACTTAGTAGACCACAGTACAGTGTAAACATAACTTTTGTATGCATTGGGAATCCAAAAAATTCGTTTGATTCGCTTTATTGTGTTATTTGTTTTATTGCCGTGGTCTGGAACCGAACCTGCAATATCTCCGAGGTGTGTCTGTATTACTAATAACGAGTTATATTTGTATTTAGGGTCAAGGGGAGAAAATCCTGTCCAGGGCCAACAGGAATATTGGGGGAGTTGTGCTTCAGACACTTCATGTCCCCTCTCCTGCTTTGTGGCTGGCCTGGTGGCCATCCCTCTGCTATCCCTCTGGGGCAGGTGGGCCGGTGGGGTTCCTGCCTGTCTCCTGGAATCCCAAGGAGGCCCTGCCCCCTGGGGACACTGGTACTTGCTGGCGCCTCTGCTCTGACATTTGAGATCGGGGTTGCAAGGGTTTTGCTTATTGGATTTGGGCACAGACCATCGGGCCTTTTGAATCCGAGCGTGCCCGGCTGTGGATGGACACACTTCTGATTACGGGCAGATACACGGGGAGCTGGATTTAGCTCAGGAAACAGCTGCAGGTGTGGGCCACCTCTGGCTGGAACACATGAGGGCTCTACCACCCAGGTGTGTTCGGCATTATGGTCACTCACGCTTAAAGGCTTGAGGCTAATTCTCCCCATCCCACCCCCCAGTCAGGGTCAACACGGAGATCCACAGGCTAAGGGGTTGGGGGATTGGGGTTCTCTTTGTGTCTGTGCAATGCTGGGCAAGTCACTTAACCTCTCTGAGCCCCTGTCTCCTCACCATTAAAGTCACGGGGCAGAGGAAACTGATTGCTGAGTTGCTTCCGTGGCCGACATTCTGGGATTCTGTTTGGCCTCTGGCGGGTCGTGCTAATAGCTGGAGCCCCAGGGAAATGTGGGAGTGTTCCTGAACAGAATTACATCTATCCCAATGGACAGACCCTGATGGGAGTTGGGGGGAGGGACAGGAGGACCCCAGCTGTGCCGACAGTCAAACCTTTTAATCATGGCTCTTTGGGGTGGCGTAGGGGTGGTGATGGGGCAGGGCTCTGTGGATGAACTCAGGCAGTTGTGATCCCTAGAACGTTGATTTTTAAAGAATCCAAATTTCAGAGCTCAGGTTTGGACTGCACTGGATGGTACTCACAGGGAGTGACTGTAGAACTGTGAGCAGGTTCCCTTCCCTGCGTGGGCCTTGCGCCACATCTGCTCAGAGAAGGGCTGGACTTCTAGGTCTCCTAAGATCTCCCCAAGCTCGGCTGCCCATGGGCCTTACACGTGACACTGACCAGACCCCCGCAGTCACCGTCGTGGCTGCCATCTTCCGAGAAGGGGCGATGTGCCAGGCACTCAGCACCTGCCTGGCCTCGGGGCCCAATATCCAGAGACGGAGACCGAGGCTCAGAGAGGTGAAGCCACTCGCTAAGGTTGCATGGCTCGTTGGAGACAGAGCCGGGGCTTGAACCCTGGTTTCCTGTCCCGGGAGCCTGCGCTCTTTGCTGCTTTGCTGTCCCGTGTCCTGTCCCCATTCCGTCCCCGGGCGCCTCTTCTCTCCGTCGTCATTCCCCTTCGCCTCCTCCAGCCTGCTTCTGTCTTCCCCTGCAGGTCTGCCCCACTCTGTGGGCCCAGCTCTGCCAGGGTCTCTAGCGTCCACTTAGCTGGGAGGATGCTCTGTCCCACAGTGCTCGCCCCGCCTGCCCAGCGGCAGCCCTGCCCGCTGCGGGGCCCTTCTGGCTTGCAACCAGTTGCTACAGAGAAACCCTGAGCTCGATTTTTCTGACCACCCAATGGCCACCGTTACCTCCACTTAATAAATTGCCCGGGAGCAATGGGTGGTCGACGGCAGAGGCCTGTGCGGGCTGAGTTGGAAATTAAAAGCAGTGGCCAAGAGTGGGTTTGAATGCAGCAACAGGAACCATGAATATTTTACAAGAAACCGGAATTATTAATGTTTCAATAAAAAACAAAACCCCAATGTCCATGTGAAGATTACATGTGACTTCAAGCCTTCAGAAAACCGCTGTGGTCCTCCTCCGCGCTCTCTTAAACCACTCAGCAGAGCTTCGCTTAAACCATCCCCATCTCGCCAACCCTCAACCCACCAGCTCTAAACGGTGGCAGGGAGGGCTGCATCCGCCCGGCCGCCCTGATAATTAGCACGGCCCCCACCTTCCTTCGGAGCTAGGGGCGACCAGAGAAATATTTCTGGAAGACTATTTACGAACTTCCCCATAATCATCAATCATACGGTTAAGAAGGAATGGAGCAAGATTTCTTACCTCAAGGAGCCTCTAATGCAAAAAAGCTATTTACTGGGCACGGACGGGGGCTGAGATTCTGATGCCATTACTATAGAATACATAATAGCATCAATAATTAAGTATAAATTGGATTTAATATTTTATGCTGGCGACATGTAATTTACACTCTACCCGAGAAATCAAAGGTCATGTCTGAAATAAATGAGTGTGGGGTCGAGCCTCCAGTGGAATTAGTGCTTTTCCCCTCCTGGTATTTGGAGCTGATGACAAAGAGCAGGAGAGGCTCGCTGGGCCGTGGGGAGTGTGGGAAGAGTTGGGGTCTGGGAGCCTTAGGGAGACGCTGGCCTCTGGAGTGTGGCTCTCTAAAAGAGGCCTCAGGCCTCCCTGGGGCGGGCAGAGGCTTCTGGAGGCTCTGGGAGGGGGCACTGGAACGCTGGTGTTGGAGAGGTCAAACGCAGAGCACGTCCGCCCCTGAGATGGATGGGCAAGGTAGGTTGTAGCACTGGAGAGCTGGCGGCGTCCTGAGGGGAAACTGAGTCCCAGAGAGGGGAAAGGGTTTCCCCAGAGCCACGCAGTGACTCAGCAGCAGGGCCACGATAGGACTCTGGGCTCCTGACTCCCAGCATTTGTCAGAACTCCTCTGACCACTGGGACGGGGGGATCCTGGCCTCGGACCTCTGGGTGTGTGTGTCGGTTTCTCTGTTGGAGACACTGACCTTGGCCTGGGCTGGAGCCTGGCTCTGTCCTGTGTGGTTCTCAGAGCTGTTTGGCCATGGCCAGGGGGGTGAGGCGGGGAGGCTTGGTCTCTGAGGTGGAGGTTGGACTCAGGCGGGAATCGTGGTGAAGCCTTGGGCGATGGATAGGCGAGGATGCCCCCCTGCGAGGGGGGCTGAAGGTCTGGGTTGCTGTTTGGCATTGACAAGCCAAGCGTGTGTGCTCGCTCAACCCTTTTGTAGCTTCCCACTGTCCCAGGAGAAAACCCAGGGTCCTCTTCTTGCCTTACAAAGCCCTTCACCACCTTCCTCTAGGTCTCCTGCCTCACTCCCACATGCACCCTGATCTCCAGCTACACCAAATCCGGCAGTGCCCCATGGACTGTGCTCTTCTCCCTCCAGGCCTTGACCCTGGCCCTTCCCTCTGCCTGGGGCACCCTTGCCTGTGGGGGCACCCCGTGACTCCCTCTTCCTGGTCTCTGCCCAAGACTCTTTCCTAAGCAGTCCCTGCCCATCCTCGCCCTGCTTCACCTTCCTCCCTCGTGCTCATCAACACCAGCATTTTATCACGCGCAGGTTTGTTGTAGGTCTCCCCTCACTAGGATGTCAGCCCGGGAACCTCACTCAGTCTGCTCGCTGCAGTTTCCACAGCGCCTAGAGCAGGGCTTGGCTCATAGTATGTGCTCAATTAGTATTTGTTGACTGAAAGAACAAAAGACTCAGGTTCACTCCAAGTTATTATTTTTTTTTAAAGATTTTATTTATTCATTTGAGAGAGAGAGAGAGCGCGTGCGAGCTCGAGTTGGGGGCGGGGCTGAGGGAGAAGCAAACTCCCCGCTGAGCAAGGAGCCTGATGTGGGGCTTGATCCCAGGACCCCGAGATCATGACCTGAGCTGATGGCAGCCACTTAACTGACTGAGCCACCCATGTGCCCCAAAATAGACACTTTTTAAAGAAGATTTTATTTATTTGAGAGAGAGAGACAGAGCGTGCAAGCATGAGTAGGGGAAGGGACAGAGGGAGAGGGAGAAGCAGACTCTCTGCTGAGCAGGGAACCCAAAGTGGGGCTCGATCCCAGGACCCTGAGATCACAACCTGAGCCGAAGGCAGATGTTTAACTGACTGAGCCACCCAGGCGCCCCTCCAAGTCATCTTTTATGTCTTTGCACACCCATCACCTCTGTCAGGGAAATCTGATTCTCCCTCCTGATTGCCCCCAAGCCCCCCACCCCTCTAAAGTGAGTCAGGTGTTTCCTCAGCACCCCACAGGACCATATTCTAGCACTGTTCTTGGGGTGAACAGTGTCTGTTTTCTTGTCTGTGCCCCTACCCATGCTCTGGTCTCCGAGGCTCCCTCAGGGCCAGTGCAGGCCTGCCTGCCATAGGAGCTCACTAAGTGAGTGCTGGGTAGATGCATGGATGTACGGGGCCCCAGACATGTGGAGTGCTGGTGGGCATCTTGGCATGGGAAGCAGATAGAAGTGGGGAGGGATCTGGCGCAAGGCCTGAACTCTAGGCTGTGGGGGTTTCTAGAAGGTGCTAAGGCTGGCTCAGGAGGTGGCTCCAGCCAAGAGGCGGCTCCAGCCAAGAGGCAAGGGTGGGGACTAGGAAGCAGATCCCTCCCTCCTGCACTGCACCCTCCCCCCAACTCAAATGGACAGGTTGGGCCGGGAGCTGTGAGGGGCCCAGGAGAGGGGCTGTTTCCTCATCTGTGTTCTGGCAGGTTGGACTGGATGGGCCATGCTGTGGACTGAATGTCACCCCCCAAATTCGCGTGTTGAAACCCTGTCCCCAAAATGATCGTATCGGTAGGGGAGGCTTGGGGAGGTGCTGAAGTATGAGGGGGGAGCTCTAATGCATGGGATTAGTGCCCTTATCAAAGAGGCTCCCGAGAGACCCTAGTCCCTGCTGCCATGTGAGCACACGGAGGGAAGGTGCCAGCTGGGAACCAGGAAGAGGGCCCTCTCCAGAACGCGATCATTTAAGCACCTTGATCTTGGACTTCCAGCCTCCAGAAATGTGGGAAATAAATTTCTGTTATAAGCCACCCAGTCTGTGGTATTTTGTTATAGCAGCTGAACAGACCAAGACAAATACCAAGGCCTTTCCAGTAATGCCCACTTGGCTGTGACCTGGGGGTAGGGGTGGGTCATCTGGGGCAGGAATGACTGATGTTTGTTGAGGGCCAGATACTACTTCAGATTTTCTTCAAGTATTCTCTCATTTACTCTCCACACGGCCCCATGAGGCAGATACTGTTATTCTCCCTTCCTTTACAGAGGAGGAAATGGAGGGAGACTAGTGGCTTTGCCCAAGCTCACAGGCAGCTAGCCTGTGGTAGAGTCTGGAATTGAACTAGATTGACTGACTCTGGAGTCTAGACTCCAAACACTGTTGCCCTACCTGATGGCTGAGGTTTGCCCCCCGAATGTCACCCTGGGGTTGGGATGGGGGTGGGTGTTTGGTCTGCATCCTTGTTAAGGGGTAGCTCAAATGGAGGGCCCCGGGGGTGGGGGCATTAAATGCTGAGGGAACCTGGAATAAGGGGAGCACGTGCCCTTCAGCAATGCCCCTCCCCCAGAACTTGAGCCCCACGGGGGCCAGGGCGGCCTCTTTCTTGCCACCGCCCTCCCTGCCCACAAATGTAAACTCGACTGAGACTTAGCCACCTACTCTCTGTGTGAGCTGCACCTTCCCTCTCTGGGCGCCAGGGGCCTCGTCTGAGGCGGTGGATACAAGCTGTCAAGCACGCTTCCAGCTTTATCAGCCTGGGATGCCGTGAGCCTGCCTGTGATCTTCCTGCCCCCCCCTTCCGGCTCCTGCAGGCTGGACCCAGGGAGAAGCCACAAGGCTCAAGGGTGTGTTAATGTCGCCCATGCTGGTCAGCCTCATGGGCCCAGAACACGGTGGACAGACACTGAACTTGGAGGGGCAACTAGAAGAGCACAGCCTGGTGGTAAATGTTTGTTGAAGCGAATTAATCCGGGGCGGGGAGGGGAGCGCTCTCAGCAGAGGCCGCTTGGCCAGGCTGTGTACTTCTGTCTGGTGGAGGTTCCCATGCCTGTGGAGAGGGCTCGATCCTGAGAGGGTGGGGACAGTCTGGCCAGGGGACTAATCCCATGCTGAGGCTGAGTTCACTACCCCGAGGTCCCTGATCTTGTCTGGAGGCCAAACCACTGGCCAGGCCATGAACAAACTGTCAGCCTGGTCACTGGACTTCCTCCTTTTATTTATTTATTTATTTTTAAGATTTTATTAATTTATTTGACAGAGAGAGAGAGAAAGAGAGAGAGAGCGCGTGCACAAGCAGGGGGAGCGGCAGGCAGAGGGAGAGGGAGAAGTAGGCTCCCCACAGAGCAGGGAGCCCGATGCAGGACTCGATCCCAGGACTCTGGGATCACGACCTGAACTGAAGTCAGATGTTTAACCAACTGAGCCACCCAGGCGCCCTAGACTTCCTCCTTTTAAAGCAGACCCCAGCAGACCCTCTCTGCCGCGCCCAGTGCCTGCCTGCTCTCCCCCCATTCATAATGATGCTGTGTCTGCATCCTGTTCCACACATGAGGAATCTGTGGCTCAGAGAGGTACAGAAAACTGCCCCAAGAAGCACAACTAATGAGAGGCAGAGTCAGGATGGGACCTAGGCCTAGGTGCTCTCCATGGGCCACTCTGCTCCCTTCCTCAGCCCACCACAGGAGAGAGAGAGGAGGTGGCCTAAGGAGGGGATGACACTTAGATCTGCCCCAAATCCCGGTGCTCCCCACACTGGCTGTGCAGCCTTGGACAAGTCACTCAACCTCTCCGAACGCCTATTTCCTAATCTGTAAAATAAGGCTCAAGGTCTCTCACTGGGTGGAATGTTCTGAGATCGCAGGAATGCATGTCAGACGTTGGCATGGGGTAGATGCTCAGGGGGCATGGACTTTGTACTGTCTAAGCTGGTTGGTGTGGATTGCCATCATGTGACAGGGGCCTGGGTCAGCAGAGGACAGGAGAGAGGGAAGGACACTCTGTGGCAGACCCTCCTCCCCTCTGCAAGGGTGGTCTGAAGGAACCTACTTGCCACATGTTCGGGTGATCTATTTCTGCGTGAAATATCACCCCAAACTCATTGACTTAAAGCAATGACATTTTTTGATGATCTCTCTGTTCTGAGAGTTGACTGGGCTCATCTAGGTGGTTCTTGCTCAGGTGTCTTCTGGGGCTGTGGGCAGAGTGTGGCTGGGGCAAGAGTCATCCTGAAAGCTTCCTCAGTGTCAGGCCTGATGGCTGAGGCGGGGTTGCTTTAGGATCTCAGCTGGTCGGCCTGTGGGCTGGATGACCCCCATGTGCTCTGTGTGCCCTGGGCTTCCTCAGAGCATGGTGCCTGGGCTCCAAGAGGGAGCATCTCAAGGCGGCCAATGACAACTGTGTTGCCCTTCATGACCTAGTGTCCCAAGTCACATAGTGTCACTTCCACTATCACCTCAGGCCCAGCCTGACCAAGGGAGGGAACATACAGGGTCGTTGTCACCGTGTTAGAAGAACATGTGGGATGGAAATTGTCATGGTGGCCATGTTTGGAAAATTCAGTCTGTCACACTGCATGAGTTCTGTGGCCCTGGAAAGTTCACATAAAAGGGGCTTTGAGGGCGCCTGGGTGGCTCAGTTGGTTAAGCGACTGCCTTCGGCTCAGGTCATGATCCTGGAGTCCCTGGATGGAGTCCCGCATCGGGCTCCCTGCTCGGCAGGGAGTCTGCTTCTCCCTCTGACCCTCCCCCCTCTCATGTGCTCTCTCTCTCAGTCTCTCTCTCTCAAATAAATAAATAAAATCTTTAAAAAAATAAAATAAATAAAATAAAATAAAAAAAAAGGGGGGGCTTTGATGTTCCGTTTGCTTTTTCTCGCACATCTGGGAGATCCGTGTTTACCAAATTGCTTTTCTTCGTTGACGACCGTAGCAACTGGTGGTCCAGACTGGCCTGCAGTAAGATAATCATGGCTTTGAGGAATGGGGGTAAACTGAGGCTCTAGTACCTTGTACAGGATTGGCACAGAGAAGGTGTTTGATAAGCTTTGGTTGGCGGGATCTCGGAGCATCTTACACAAATAGCCCAGCATTCCTGGGAGTGTAGGAGAAGATGTGTGTCCATGCAGAGGCGTCCCAGACCGGCAGCTACCAGCATGGAGAGGTCAGAGGTCTTCCGTGGGCCACAGAGCATGCCATCTGGAAAAGCAGGAGCGGAATCCGGGTCTCCTGTTGTCTGGCTTGGGGCTTCTGCCAGGACACTGTGGCGGGGGGGCCCACGAATCTACAGAAGCAGTTTCCAGGGAGCACAGGTTTAAGAGGCTAAGCTTCTGAAAAGTAGCTCTGACAATGGGGAGAGACCCTCTTTCCATGGCTGCATCCATGCTCCAGCAGAGTAGGGGTAAGGAGGGGATGTACTTCTGACGTGTGATATTGGCCCTCGTTCCACTGAGAAATGTCTGTGTTCCCTCCCTTGATTCTGGATGGGCTGTGAGTCAGGCCCTTAGATTCACCTGTAATTGAAGGCCAGAGTCCCCCTTAATCTCTTTCGTAGGCTTTGACCAGCCACATAATTGGAGCCTCTGACCATAGCTGGGGATTAGGAAGGAGAGGGACTCAGACCCCTAAAGTGTCATTTCCCAAAGGGCGTTCCCTGCAACACTAGGCCTTCAGTATACTGACGTTCTTTTAAAGTAGAGGAAGGGTTCTGTAATCAAAGAAGTCTGGGAAATGAATGAAGTAAAATCAAACTCTATTACAGAACTTCTCAGAGCATTTATTAGCCTTGTAACTGTCCAAGAGGCATCTGGCATTTGCAGGGCTTCCCAAGCTTCCTTGACTAGTGAAACACAACCCCGCCCTCCCCGCCACTTTTGTTTTCTATGAAGGATCTTGAGAGACTGATGTTTCCTGGAACACATTTTGGGAAACCGCATTCTAGAACAACTTGGATGTTAAGGAGGGTAATTTTTTTAAAAAAAAATATATTTATTTGAGAGAGACAGACAGCACAAGTAGAGGGGAGGGGTAGAGGGAGAGGGAGAAGCAGACTCCCTGCTGAGCAGGGAGCCTGATGCAGGGCTCGATCCCAGGACCCTGGGATCATGACCTGAGCCGAAGGCAGACCCTTAGCCGACTGAACCACCCAGGCGCCCCGAGGGTAATTTTTAAATAGCAAAAAGAAATCAGCAAAAATTGTGACATGTCAGGCATTATCCAGGACACTATTTGGGGAACAAGGGTCCCCAGGGGTGCGTCGCTGATACTGTCTGCCCCTGCAGTAGAGCTCAGAGAGGCAGTCCTTGTGGTGTCTCAGGCCTGAGAGAAACATCCCAGGGCTCGTTCTGGAGCAGAATCCTGAGACCAGGAGGCGTCGATTTACCCAGTAAGGCCTCCTCCCCTGCTTCCTGTTGAGGGGTACCAAGAATCCCTGGGGCCCTGGGCCTTGGGGAGCAGGAGAGGCAGGCCCCGGCCTGGGCTCTGGTGGCTCTTTCCCCTGCCTGGCCTGTGGGCTAATGTCGCCTTAATGCTGTGGTCAGGCGGCCACGTGGCTGGGCTCCCTGGGCGGGTAGGGCCGCATAATGGACGGCCCAGACCCGCCCGCTGACGGCTCCATTAAATGTGGTCGATTTTTTTTTTCTGGTACCCGGTGTTTTAAGCTGAGTGTCTCTGGGCAGGCATTCAAAGCCCAGTTCCAGAGCTAATCTCAGAGGCAGGGACGGAGCAGCCCGGCTGCATTAAACGGCTAAATCTGGCACAGGGTGGGCGGAGCTCACTTGAGGAAAGAATAGCATCACTGTGGTCTTGGACATCGGTCATCAGGCTGGCTGTTCTCCCTGTCCTTCAGGCTGTCAGAGGGAGTTGCTGGGCAGGGCTAGGGTGCTGGGGAGGGGTCCCAGGTGAAAACATTGCATATGGGGGCTCCATGCTTTTGCTGTGTGTCCTCCAGGCAATTGCTGACCCTCTGTGTGCATTGGTTTTCATACTAGGTTTCCCTCCTGTGTAGGCTTTCCTACAGGTTGGGATTCAGGAGGTTTGGGGAGCTGCATAGTCTCTGTAGTTGAAAGATACCAGGACGATGGGGTTCGGGGAAGTTTCAAGGCTCCTGGGGCCTGAGGAAAAAGTCCAGTTCAGTCTGCAGGGCACAGGAACCAAAGGTTGAGGGGTCTAGGCAGGCAGTGGTCATAGTATGTCTAAGAGGAGGGCCAGGGTGGCTGTGACGGGGAGTTGGGGGCAGGAGAGACCCAGGCATTGGGGCCAGATGCCTTTTGGTATCACATTATCTGAGTTCCCCTCCTTCTGGGGTTAGGACCCCAGAGTGGGGTAGGCTAGAAGCTCAACTGTGTGGTAGGTAAGGGAGAGGAGCAGGGCAAAGGTCCGGACAGGGTGGGAAACACCTGTTGCTGAGCCTGGGTCGGGGGCGAGGCCATGGCAGTCCCCTAGTCCTAGGCCAGAGCCTGAGAAGTCAGTGAACTTGCTAAGAAGCCATGGGACCCCAGCTGGGTGGGGGGCATGAGGCTGAGAGTGAGGCAGGCCTCATGGCAGATCCTACCACACAAGAGCCAGAAGAGCCCTCAGAGGTAAAATTCCTTGATGGGGAAACTGAGGCTCAGGGAGGGAAAGGAGCTCGCCAAAGGTCACATGGTAACAGAGCTGGGACTAGAAGCCAGGTCTCTGGTGCCCCGTCACATCTATTCTCTGCTGGATGAAGAGCTCTTGGCTGGGAGGATGCCTTGCTCATCTCCACACCCCTCCTGCCTGCCTGCACTTGGCCCCCGGCCTCCAGCCCATCAGGGGATCTATCATCCCAGGTCCCTGGATGAGCAACATCTTGATCACCCAAGGTGGGGCAAGGCTGGCCAGAGGCTTGGGAACGAGACTGACAGGGGTCAGGTGATCGAATTTCTAACCCCATCTTGGCCACCGGCCTGCCTAGTGGCCTTGGTCCTCTCTCTGAGTCTTGGTGTTGGCGTAAGTACAATGGGAGTGATTGGCCTGGCGTGGGGGATCCTTCTAGGAGGGATTTGGGTTCTCTGCAGTGCTGCAGGGGTGTGTCCTGCCTGTTCCTCGTACCTGTCTGGTGGCACGCCATGTCCTCTCCAGGCCCCTCCTCTTGGAGTCACTGTGAATCCTTCTTAATCCTGTGAGTGCCCCCACTGAACTACACCTTCCGAGTCATTATTGAGTGCCGTCCGTATGCCCCACTGCCACTTGCTGGGCTCTTGCCATCAGGGAACCAACAGTTCAAGTGGGAAGACTGAGGGGGCAGGACATGTGGCCAATAGTGAGGGGTTGTGAAACTTGTCATGTTGCTGTGACAGTGACCTCTCTATTACTGGCTTCAAGCAACCCAACTCTGTTATCTTATGGTTCTGTAGGTCAGAGGTTTCACTGGGCTAAGATCAAGGTGTAGGCCCGGCTGCATTCCTTCTGGAGGCTGTAGGGGAGAATCTTTTTCCTTGTTATTTTCCAGCTTCTGGAGGCCACCCATATTCCTTGGCTTGTGACCTCCTTCCTCAGCATTTAAAGCCACTGGCCTGGCATCTTCTGATCTCTCTCTAGCTCCGACACTCCTGCCTCCCTCATCCAGATGGGCCCAGCGTAATCACAAGGGATAATCCAGCAGGCTCTTGCACGTCAAATCCTTAACTTAATCATCCCAGCAAAGTCCCTTTCCACATCAGAGATTTGGGTGATTATGACCTGGGCATCTTTGGGGACCATTATTCTGCCTCCTACAGATGTCATGAGAGTCCCTGCTTATAAAACTATCAAACAGTACAGAAGTCCTGCCCAGACCTTTCTTGGAGCCAGTCTTGGGTTCAAATCCCAGTTCTTCCATCTGTGAGCTGCACAGCTACGGTAGGCAAACCTGCCAACTGCTCTGAGTCTCAGTTTCCTCATCTGTAAATCAAGGATCATAATACTCACCTCTCAGGCTTACAGTGAACTTTCAAGACATAATGGGTGGGGCAGACCACAGCACCCAGTCCAGAGTAGCTACTCCATAAATGATCACATCTGACTTAATTTTTAGATGGCATACAATACCCCTTCTGGTTCTGGGTAGACTGCAGTGGATGGGCAAGGACGAGGCATAGACGAGGCTTGGGTTCTACCTTGTCTACCATGCAGTACCATCCTGGGGATGGGAGCATGAGTAGGGCAGCTTCACGATGCTTACATGCACTGAGCTGTCAGGCCAGGCCTAGCTCCTCTTGTCGCCATCTGATTCTTTCATTCACGCTGCTATTATTGGCTGAACTCCTACTGAGATAGAGGTATTGTGGTGAGCAAGACAGACAAATGCACTCCTGAGAAGCTCATGTTCCAGTTATACAATTATACACAGAATAATTCCAGCTTGCTAAATGTTAGCAAGAACATAAATGGGGCAACATGGGAGAGAATAGTGGGATGATCAAGGAGGTTTCTCTACTTGATAGTTAAGCTGAGCCCTATTTATGGGAAAAGCCAAGCCTGGGAAGAGCTGGGTTTAAGCATTGACCTGGGCCTAGGGAACAACATGTGCAAAGGCCCTGTGGTGGGAAAGAGCTTGCAAATTCAGAAGCCAGTGTTGATGGAGCCAGAGTGAAAGTAGGAAAGGAATTGAAGGGAAGGTAGGAGGGAGGCTGGGCCAGATCTGGCAGGAATTTGGATTTTATTCTAAGGATGAGGGTGGAGGGTTTAAAACAGGGGAATATGATGATTTGATTTATGCTTTTATAGTTCACTCTATCTGCTTAACTGAAGATAGATTGGTGCAAGGTGGGGGGTGGGGGTAGATTGCATTATTGTTCTCAGTTATTCACTTCTTTCCATGGGAGGGTCATACGGTTCCGACCTCATTGACATCAGGTTTGATCATAAGACTTGCTTTGGGCACTGAAATGTGAGTAGAATTGCCATGTGCCACTTTTGGGCAGAAGCTTTAAGGCATTGTATGACTTGCAGTGTCTCATTTCCTGTCTCCAAAACAACTTTGTGATATTCTAGAGGGAGGCGGCTTCATCTGCCCAGGTTACAAGAGAAGATGACATGGATGAGTGCTGTATCTGACCAGCAATGAACTGGCCGTGTGGTCGAAAAATACACCTCCGTTCCTGCAAGCCAATGAGACACAGAGGATATTTGTTACTGCAGCACTGCCTAACCTGGCCTGACTAATACAGGGACTGAGGATAGAACTGGGGAAGCCACCAGGAAGACAGACTGGTCAAGGTGAGCGATGAGGTGGTTGGTCCAGGGAGGAGGTGGAAAAGCGAGGCCCTTCTTCCCATCAAGCCTGTGAAGTGTTTCCACTTGCTAGGGGGTTAGCCCTGGGTGGGATTCAAGGAGGGACAAGCTGACTGAGAGTGACATTTCTTTTCTGTCTTAGGGTCCACAGGAACCACCAAGCTTATTTCTTGGGATGCAAGGGCCTTGGTCTTCTGGCTCCCCTGGGCTCTCTCTGTCACCCAGAGGTGCTGGCTGCTCAACTCCACACCCATGTGGCTTGTCTCACATAAAGACACAGGCGTCTCGGGGCACCTGGGTGGCTCAGTTGGTTAAGCGTCTGTCTTTGGCTCAGGTCATGATCTCAGGGTCCTGCAATCGAGCCCCACTTTGGGCTCCCTGCTCAACAGGGATCCTGCTTCTCCCTCTCCCTCTGACCCTCCCCCAGCTCATGCTCTCTCTCTTCTCTCAAATAAATAAATAAAATCTTAAAAAAAAAAGGACACAAGAGCCTCTCTTTGACATTAGGGATGGCTTGCATGTGGCATTAGGACTGAAGCTACTTCCTTTGGGTTGATGGCCAGGAGCGTGGATGGAGCAACCAAATTTCGGTTGTCCCTTTTATTCTGGCAAGAGGCAGACTGAAGACACTAGGAGTAAATGCTCTACAGGAAAAATCAGGGAAGGAGGTGGCACAGGTTATGGTGGGAGAAGGATCTCCTGTGCTTTCTCTATCAGCCAGGGAACCCCTGAATGTCTCCGAAGTCACCTGCTGGAGGGATAGGGCAAGACTTGGCATGCTGAGAAGGCGAATTCTAGGATGAAGGATTCTGCTTATGGTTGGTAATAACCAAATCCACCATTTATTGAATCATCCCCATAAACCAGATACTGTGCTAGGTGCTTTAGATACACTGTCTTGTTTAACATTTATGACAACCCAGGAGGTAAAAATTACACATATTAAAAGTGGCAAAAGCAATATATGCCCGATGGACTGTTTTAACCATTATGAAAATGTGTAAGGTAGATTGGGAATGTCTCCACTGATATCATTCCCAGATATGTTCATTTAGCCAATTTATAGATGAAAAAATTGAGACTCAGAGAATAATGACAATCATAGCAGCTAGCATTCCTTGAGCATTTAGGATGTGTCAGATTCTGTTAGGTACTTTTCACACATTATCTCATGTAATCTCGCAAGAATTCTTGAAGGAAAGTAGCTATTACCACCCCCACTTTACAGATGAACAACTGAGCCTCTGAGGCCATATTAAATGGCCTAAAGTCACAAAGAAGGTCAGAGGTGGAGCTGGGTTTTGAGCACAGGTCTGTCAGAAAACATTTCATCAAGTGTTTGCTAATTATTGCCCGGGCTCCAGGCTTTATGTCAGGAGCTGGGATACAGACATACAAGATGCAGACCCTGGCCTCTGGCGGCCACTTTCTTGAGGAGAACAAGAGGACCATGCAGTATTGATAAGGTCTTACATACAAAGAATTTTTCTGTTTTTGTATTTAAGGGGAGAAGGAGGGAGGGGACTCGAGTAAAGGCTTGGAAGCCTTGAGGCACCAAGGTGAACAGAAGGGCCCTGGATAAGGAGTCACTGGCCCTGGCTCTTATCCCAGCTCTGCTCTCACATGTATTCATCAAGTACCTCTGAGCACCTTCTACTGCCACCAAGACACAGAACAGTGTCCATTCTTGTAGGGCTCACAGTCTTATGGGAAGCAAGTCCCTGACCAGCTGTGAAGAAAGTGGAGATGAGGTCATAGTCCTTACTGTGGCCCTGGAGGCCATGCAGACCTTTGACTTCTCTGGCCACAGCTCTAATCTTCACCCCTCCTCTCTCTCATGAGCTTTCTTTCAACTTTGCCCAGCCTCATGAGCTTTCTTTCAACTTTCTCAATGGGCCAGGTTTCCTACACACACAGGGTCTTTGCACGTGCTCTCTCTGTTTTTTTCTTCAGATTTTAGGTCTATCATTATTTCATCAAGGAAGCATTCCTGACTCTCAAGGCCCACCTACTAAGTGCCCTTATGGGTGCAGTGAGTATAAACCTCACTCCATAAACTCAGTTGTGCAAGAAATGGAATCTTCTTTATTTTCTATGCATATTTGTCTTTCCTTGTATTAATACCACACTATCTTAATTACTTCAGCTTTATAATAAGTCTTGATATCCACTGGTTTAAGTTCTTTAACTTTGCTCTTCTTCAAGATTATCCTGGGTATTTTTAACTTTTGCATTTTTATGAAAAAATTTATAATTAACTTGGCAGTTTCCACCAAAAAAGCCTGCTGGGGATTTCAATTTGGACTTGGATTTGGATTTGGATTGCACTGAAAATACAGATCAATTTATGGAGAAGAGATAGGTTTACAATATAGAGTCTTCTAATCCATAAACATGGTATATTCTTCCACTGATTTTAGAACTTTAATTTTTTTTATAATGTTTTGTAGTTTTCTGTGTAGAGATCTTATACATTTCATTTTATTTTATTATTATTTTTTAAAGATTTTGTTTTATTTATTTGTTAGAGTGAGAGGGAGAGAGAGCATGTATGAGCAGGGGGAGGGGAAGAGGGAAAGGGAGAGAGAGAATCTCAAGCGGACTCAGCCCTGAGCATGGAGCCCAAAGTGGGGCTCCATCCCATGATCCTGAGATCACAACCTGAGCCGAAATCAAGAGTCAGATGCTTAATTGACTGAGCCACCCAGGCACCCCTGTATACATCTCATTTAGATTTATTATTAGTTATGTGATTTTTTTACTCTATTACAAATTATATATTTTTATATTTAATTTTCTAACTATTATTATGGATATATAGAAATATAATTGTTTGCTAAATTTGCTGAATGATTTTAGTTGTTTATATATTAATTTAAATTTTCTATGGACACAACCATGTTGTCTCCTGCTTCTTCCTTTATTCTTTATGCCTTTTATTTATTTTTCTTATCTTATTGCTCTGGCTAGGATCTCCAGTACAAGGTTGAATAGAAATGGCAATAGTAGGGACACCGGAGTGGCTCACTTGGTTGGGTGTCCAATTCTTGATTTTGGCTCAGGTTATGATCTAGGGGTTGAGCCCCACGTCAGGCTCCACTGGGCATGGAGCCTGCTTGGGATTCTCTCTTGCCCTTGCCCTCTGCCCCTCCCCCCTTAAAAAATAAGTGGCAATAGTAGACACAATTGTCCCATTAACTGTCTCCAGGGAAGGTTCTCAATATTGTGCCATTAGGTATTGTTTGCTGTGCTCTTATGTAAATTCCTTTTATCAGGTTAAGAAAAATTTTTAAAGATTTTATTTATTTGTCAGCGAGAGAGAGAGCGCGCGCACAAGCAGGGGGAGTGGCAGGCAGAGGGAGAAGCAGTCTCCTCACTTATGTGAGATTCCCACGACCTGAGCTGAAGGCAGACACTTAACCGACTGAGCCACCCAGGTGACCCAGGAAAAATTTTTAAATATATATTTGCTAAGCGTTTTAAAAATCATAAATATGTGTTGAGTTTTATCAAATGATTATTTTTACATAGATTGAGAAGATGGTATGATTTTTATCTATTTCCTTTTTGTATTAATATGGTCAATTATAATAATTGGTTTTTTAAAAAATTTATTGTTTTTAATTTTAATTCCAGTATAGTTAACATACAGTGTTAATATTAGTTTCATGTGTATAATATAGCAATTCAACAATTCTCTACATTACTCATTACTCTCTGCAGTGCTCATCATGATAAGTATACTCTTTAATCCCCATCACCTATTTCACCCATCCCCCCACCCACCTCCCTTCTGGTAACTATTGGTTTGTTCTCTATAGTTAAGAATCTATTTCTTGGTTTGTCTGTCTCTCTTTTTTTCCCCTTTGTTCATTTGTTTTGTTTCTTAAATTCCACATATGCATGAAATCGTATGATATTTGTCTTTCTCTGACTTATTTCTTAGCATTATACTCTCTAGTTCCATCAATGTTGTTGCAAATGACAAGATTTCATTCTTTTTTATGATTGAATAATATTTCATTACACACACACACACATCACATTTTCCTTATCCATTCATCTATTGATGGATACTTGGGCTGCTTCCATAATTTGGCTGTTGTAAATAATGCTGCAATAAACATAGGGATGCATATATCCTTTCAAATAGTGTTTTTTTATTCTTTGGATAAATACCCAGGAGTGTGATTACTGGATTGTAATTTTTAATTTTTCAAGGAACCTCCATACTGTTTTCCACAATGACTGCACCCATTTGCATTCCCACCAACAGTGCACAAGAGTTCCTTTTTCTCCATATCCTCACCAACACTTGTTTCTTGAATATCATAATGGATTTTTTTAAAAAGATTTTCTTTTTTAAGTAATCTCTACACCCATTGTGGGGATCGAACCTACAACTCTGAGATCCAGAGTTGCATGCTCTACCAACTGAGCCAGCCAGGTGTCCCTAATAGTGGATTTTTTTTTTTTTTTTTATTTCAGAGAGAGAGAATGAGAGACAGAGAGCACAAGAGGGAAGAAGGCAGAGGGAGAAGCAGACCCCCTGCTGAGCAGGGAGCCCGATGTGGGACTCGATCCCGGGACTCCAGGATCATGACCTGAGCCGAAGGCAGTCACTTAACCAACTGAGCCACCCAGGCGCCCCAACCTAATAGTGGATTTTTAAATGTTAAAATAAACTTCTCATTCTTGGGAAGAAAAATCCCAACTCAGTTGTGACTATAAAAACCTCCATACAGGGACGTCTTGGTGGCTCAGTTGGTTGGGCGTCTGGCTCTTGGTTTCAGCTCAGGCCGTGATTTCAGGGTCCTGGGATCAAGTCCCGAGTGGGGCTACCTACTCAGTGGGGAGTCTGCTTGAGGATTCTCTCCCTCTGCCCCTCCCCCCACACTCTTTCTCTCATGCACACTCGCTCTCTAAGATAAATAAATAAATCTTTTAAAAAAAATCTCCATACAGGGCGCCTGGGTGGCTCAGACGGTTAAGCGTCTGCCTTCGGCTCAGGTCATGATCCCAGGGTCCTGGGATCGAGTCCCGCATCAGGCTCCCTGCTCCTTGGGAGCCTGCTTCTCCCTCTGCTTTTCTCTCTCTCTCTCTCTGTCTCTCATGAATAAATAAATATATAAAAAAAATAAATAAAAAAAATCTCCATACATATGGATTTGGTCTCCCTGTAATTTGATAAGGATTTTTGTATCTATCTCATTTAATCCTTACAAAAATTCTCCAAGGAAAGTAACTCTTGTGATCTCCACTTTACAAATGAACATTTGAGCCTTAGAGGGCTTAATTAATCATGAGATAGATTGGGCTTTAATTTCATTTTCTGCAATTTTTGGTATCAGGATTTTGCTGGCCTTAAGAGTATGTTAGAAAATGTTATTTAAAAATACATTCTTTGGAACAGTTTGTGTAAAATTGGTATCATTTCTTCTTTATATGTCTGGAAAAATTCATCAGTGAAACCATCTGTGCCTAAAATTTTCTTCGTGAGGTTTTTTCTAATGGATATGTTTTCTTTAAAATATATAGGACTGTGCAGATTTTCTAGTTATTCTTCTATCAGTTTATGTTAGTTGAGGAATTGTCCAGTTCATCTAAATTATCAAATTTGCCCTTATAAAACTTTACGCAATATCTCCTCATTCATTTTTAAATCTTTTTAATATCTGTAAGCTCCATAGTGTTGTCTCCTTTTCTTTCAGATCTTGGTTATTTATTTATTTGTTTATTTATTTATTAGATTTGGGTTATTTATGCCTTCTCCTACACAAAACCAGCTTCAGGAAGCTTGGTGGAGGTATCCAGGGTCCTTCCAGCCTGTACACCACCCAGAGAGTTTCACTTGGGGGTCTTGCTCCCTCCCTGGATTCTCCTTGGAAGTGAGATTTATAGATTTTTCAGAACCTATGAAGCTAGCTGGTAATACTTGGCCCAGAGGAAACATAGTATAGGGTCCACCTTTCTCAGGGAGCCATACTCTCTACAGCACTGTTCACTACTTCTGACTCCCCAATCCCATATACTGCTATGCACATCTACATGCTTATACTTACACCAGTTCAGAAATCTTTATATAATCTGAGGGACGGGGGAGTTTGCTTACATAATCTCCAAAATTAGTGCATGACCTGAGGTTTTGACTCCCTTTTTTGAAATTCAAAAGTGAGGAAGAGACTCAAGTTTTCTCTTCCTGCTGTCTCATTGCTTTCTTGAACTCAAGCCAGGGCACAGGAGATGGGGTGAATGGATAGAGATGAAGCTTGGGAAGTAGGCAAGTGAGCTTGAGTAAGTCACTTAACCCCTCAGAGCTTCAGTTTCCTTGATAAGGAAAATCTGTGTCCCAAGATGGCTGACCGAGCCAGTGAGAGAGTCCGTCCTTGCGCCGGGGCTCCTCCGGGTTCTTCTCCCTGCTCTGCTTCCCACGCGCACCAATCCGGGTTCCTCTCTGGGCCCCACTTCGTGCACGCTCCGGAAGTGCCCAGTATGCAGAAGAAGAGGTGTATAAATTGCCCCCTTTGTTTGTGCTCGGGGCTCAGACCTTTGGAGACCACACTCCTCTGAGCCCACTGGCGTTAAATAAACCTCCTATCCTCCAAGATCTCCGGGTGCCGTTCGGTTCTTCCGTCGGTCGATCCAGTCCAGGTTCCGTAACATCCCCACTTGCAGAATGAAGGTAATGACCCCTCTTCTGCCTTGCTCATAGTGTAGTGACAAAGGATCAAATGAATGCTCAAAAGCAAGGACTTAAAGAATATTTTATTGTGAACTCTACCATCCACTCAAAAGGGCATATAAATACATACATATAATTTAAGTAATTATAATATAATATAATATAATATAATATAATATAATATAATACAATACAATATAATACAACAGATGCCTGTGTCCATACCACCCAGCTCAAGAAATTGCTGTACCTTTGAGACTCCCTGTAGGTCTCAACCTTTTCTTCTCTTTCTCCCAGGAGGTGACTAACATACTGATTTTTGTATTAGTCATTCTTTCTTCTCCTTATAGTTTTACTTCTTAAAAAGACAGCCCTGGGCACCTGGGTGGCTCAGTTGGTTAAGCGACTGCCTTCGGCTCAGGTCATGATCCCGGAGTCCCTGGATCGAGTCCCACATTGGGCTCCCTGCTCGGCAGGGAGTCTGCTTCTCCCTCTGACCCTCCCCCCTCTCATGTGCTCTCTCTCACACAAATAAATAAATAAAAAATCTTAAAAAAAAAAAAAAAAGACAGCCCTTAGAGAACAAACTGGTGGTTACCAGAGTGGGGGGTGAATGGAGGGATGGGTGATATAGGTGATGGGGACTAAGGAGGACACTTGTCGTGATGAGCACCAGGAGTGAATGGAATAGTTGAATTACGATATTGTACACTTGAAACTAATATAACACTGTCTGTTAACTATACTGGAATTAAAATTTTAAAAAGACAACCCTTAGCTATATATTTTTTAGCTTTGTCTATTTTTGAGTTTTATACAAATGAATGCTACTATATGTCTTTCTCTGTGACTTGCTTCTTTCATTTATCATTTCTTGTGGAATTCTTCCATGTGTTTCTGTGTAACTGTAATTCATTCATTTTCGCTGTTGTATTATATTCCATTGTAGGAATATACCACATTGGATTTATCCATTTCCTATTGATGGACATTTGGATCATTTCTAGTTAGGTTATTTTGAATAACGCTACAATGAAACACTCTTGTAGATGACTCTTCACCACATCTACAACCTAATGCAGATCAAAGATTTTCTTTAGGAGTGAAATTGTTGAATCTTAGGGTGTGTGCACGTTGAATTAAAAAATGTTATCTACTAGATGTATTCATTTCCTATTGCTGCTATAACAAATGACCACAAACAGTAGGTGAAACATATTTATTTACAGTTGTGAAGATGGAAGTCCAAAATGGGTCTCGCTGGGCTAACATCAAAGTGTTATCAGGGCTGAGTTCTTTTTGGAGGCTCTAGGGAAGACTCTATTTCTTCACCTTTTCAAACTTCTAGAGGCTATCCCCATTCCTTAGCTAATGACCGCTTCCTCAATCTTCAAAACCAGCGGTAGCATCTTCAAATCTCTCTCTGACTCTGAGGCCTCCCTCTCACTTAAAAGGATTTTGTGAGTATATTGGGTCTACCTGGATAATTTAGGATAATCTCCCTACCTTGGGGTCAGCTGATTAGCAAACTTCAGTCCATCTGTAACCTTAATTCCCCTTTGCCATGTAACCTAACTTCTCCATAGGTTCTGGGCATTAGGAGGCGGACATCTTTGGAGGGGATGTGTTGTTCTGACTCCCGTCCCAGATAATGCAACATTGTTTCCTACAGCTGCCTGCCTTTTTATACTTCTGCTGATGGAGGTCCATTTCCTTTGTTCCTGTGAGAACCACTTTTTACATTTTTAACTTATTTTTTGTGTTTTGGTTATAATTTTTTTATTTTGAAATAGTTTAAAATGCATAGGAAGTTCTAGAAATAGAACAAAATTGTACTCTTCACCCAGCTTTTACATGAACACTTTCTATCTTGTGTGTTTGTGTGCATATGTGTGTGTGTATAGTTCTATGAAATTCTTTAACATGGGTAGATTTGAGCAGCCATCACCACAATCAGGATAAAGACCCCTTTTAAACCCTCAGCATGGTAGGAGCTTAGAGATCATTATGAGAAGGCCGGCCCTGGAGGCCTCACGTGGGTAAGAAGAATGGCTCAGGGCCAGGGAGTGCTCTGGGGCCAGGGCATTGTGGGGGGGTGGGGGGAGAGAGAAAAGGAGGACATGGCACTTGAGGTGCTGATCCACCAGGAGGCAGTCCCGCCCACGGAGTCCTGGCGAGGATCACCTTGGCCAAGTCCTTCCCCGTGCACCTGAGCGCTCAGGCAGCAGGGAGAAGCAACGACTTTAACTCTCCCAGATTAATCCTGCTAAGTTGCAACAATATTGATATGCTATTATTTTCCACCTTTATTCATCCCCCGGCGAAGAAAGAACGACTCCCCCCAGGCCATTCATAATTGAAAAATGCTTTTAAGGCCTTTACGAGTTGAATACTAAATTTCGCGAGGTGCCTGCTTTATTGGGCCTCCAGTCACCAATGATACATTTGCTCCCTAATGTTCTTTAAGGAAAGGAGCTCCAGAGGCATGATGGATGGGACCGATCAGAATCAATGCTCATTAGTGACTCCAGTGGCCAGGTGGGTCTGGGCTGCTCACTGGGGTACATGGGCTGGGTTGGGGACTGGCTCTTGGCAAGAGCCGGGGCAAGGCCTGTGGGCTGCCATTTGCCTTAGACTGTGACTTACTTACTTACTTTCATTCATTCATTCATTCAATAGATTCTTACTTTGCTCACTGCGCACCAGGCCCAATGATGGACATAGAAATGGACCAGAGCCAGCCCTGCCCTCAAGGAGCTCCCACCGACACACGTAAATCAGGGCAATAGAGTGGTTATGTGTCTGGTGTTGGGCGTGTGCTCAGGGCCTGGGAAGCATGATGGCATGATTAGTTTTACATGAGGAACTGGCAGGCAGGAAAAGCTTCATATCAGAGGCAACATTTTACAGTGTGAATGAAGGAATGTGCCAGAGTGGGAAGGGTGTTCCTGGCAGAGGGGCAACACAGGCAAGGGCAGGAGATGTGACCCAGCCTGGAAAGAGGAGATTGAGCCATCTGACTTCTTAGATGAGTCACCCTGGTGACTCCAGAGGTGGCCAACACTGCAGTCTTACTGATCTGACTCATGGAATCCCGGAACTGGCAAACACAGAATAAGAAGGATCCTCAGAAAACATCTGGTCCGACCCCTCTTGATGCTGCTGGGCAGCCGGGGCTCAGAGGGGAAAGGGGGCTTGAACAGGTAATGGGAAGAAGAGCCAGCACCCAGGGATGAGCTCCTGGCTGGGATTCTGACCACACAGCTGTGGCCTCTTGGAGACGACAGTTCAGCCTGACATGGACCGTGGGCCTTAGTTTATCATTACATGCAAACATGGGCTCGTTACACGAAACTTGAAGTCCCTTCAGCTCCCAAACTCTGTGAAGCCCCAAGGGAGTAAGAGTCTTATGCTGGGTGACACACAGCTGGCCAGTGAGATGGGTGGAGGGAGGCTAATGTCTGATGGCCTCCTCATCAGCATCTTCTCCTTTAATCTCTAACTAGCCTTGGGGGCACACAGTGCACCCTCATTTTACAAATGAGGATGCTGAGGACTTAGAGTTCATGTGACTTACCCAAGGTCACACAAGAGGCACCCAGGATTTGAACCCAGATTTTTTTTTAATTTCAAAGCTCATGTGCGTCCCATTGTCCTGCGCTGTCCCCTCAGGGGCCTCAGAGGGAAATTTAGACAGACACAAGACAACTGCCCCTTCTGCGGTCCCTGTGGGGACCTTGGCGCTGGCTCAGCCCATGGGGTCTGACCACCACCCACGAGTAGTAAAGCCTGTGTCAAGTCATAAAGGGACCACGTTGGCCCTGTCCTCTGTTCTGCCCTGAGAACACTGCTCCATCTCTGTCCAAAGACCTAGGGGTGGTAGGGGTATGGCGAGGGAGGGCAGCTAAGATGGGCAGAAGGAGAGGGCCTGGGGCCTCAGCTCTGGATCTCTCCTTCTTCTCTGGGCAGGCCTCTCTCCCAGGGCCTACTGAGGACCTAAGGAGCCTTGGCCTGGCCCAGGCCTGACATGGGGAAGGGGGATAGTCAGGCCTCAGACCCCTGCAGCTGGTCCCAGGCCTCCCTCCTGAGCTGTGGTGTTGGGAACAAGTCCCTTCTCCCTGAGTGACATCCCCCAAATGGCCCGTGCAGGCTGGAGGGGCAGCAGAGCTCTGTGTCTACCAGAGGGAGAGTCAGCCATAAGTGGCCCAGGTGCCTGGCACGGTCGCAGAGACCGGCTCCGTGTCGCTGACAGGCCGCCTTCACTCCGAGGACCTCACCCTGGAGCCTCAGGTGACACAGCAGCCTAGTACCCCTTTTCTCTTCCTGGTTCCTGGATCCGTCCATCCCCTGGCTTGAGTTCCCTCCAGCACTAACAGGGCCCGGCCAGGCCAACCGCCCAGGGGTAGCAGTGGTTCATGGCCCATCCCCCACCCGAGAGACAGCCTGGCTTTTTTCCTCCCCTCCCCGGAACTCTGCCCCTCCAAATGCTCCTTCTCTTCTTCAAAATGCTGCACTTCTCACCCTTGGCCTATCCCCAGGTGTCCAGGAGCTGGCCACTCTGGCTGTAGGTCAGGTGTCACTTCCTCAGAGAGGAGCCCCAATCTAAAGCCCCCCTGACTCCCACTCAGTGCTTCGAAGCAGTTCTGTGGCTCAGTGGATAAAAGCAGAATGGATGTGGGTTTAAATCCCTGCTCTGCCACTTACTAGCTGAGTGAGAGTAAACAAGGGATCTCACATCTCTTGGTCTCTGTTTACTTACCTGGAAAATGGGTGGGACTGATAACAGCTTTCTCCCCCTGTGTTTGGGCGCAGTAAACCAGAGCATGTAGGTGGGGGTCTTGGTGCAGCACACAGGGGGGGCTCCCTGAAAGGAATCTGATATATTGCTGGGCCAAAGCAGAGTCCCTCCAAGTGAGCGGGGCTGGGGTCAGGACAGGCTGGATGTGGGTGACCTCTGGGCCTTGGTTCCTCCATTTGAGATGAGAACAGACTCATTCTTCATGAAGATACAGGAGTGAGTGTTAGAGAAAATGCTTCAGAGCATGTATGCTTAGAGCAAAGAGAGACAAAGAGCACATACTTGACATCCAGACAGGCATGGGTTTATGCCACAGCTTGGAAAATCACCAGCTGTGTGATCTGGTTAAAGAAATTAACCTGGCTGGGGACGCCTGGGTGGCTCAGTCTGTTAAGCATCTGCCTTCAGCTCAGGTCATGACCCCAGGGTCCTGGGATCAAGTCCCACATCGGGCTCCCTGCTCAGCGGGGAGCCTGCTTCTCCCTCTGCCTGCTGTTCCCCCTGCTTGTGCACGCTCTCTCTCTCTCTTTCTGACAAATAAATAAAATCTTAAAAAACAAACAAAAAAAGGAAGTAACCTGGCTGAAGCTGGGTCCCCATCCTGAGGATCTGAGCTTGGAGTTCTGCCCTTAGGGTGCTCATGGGAGGTGCCGAGTGGAGACACAGCAAAGGAAAATTTGCAGTCTAGTGTGGAGAATGTATTCATATAAGACATCGGGGGCCTTGAGAACCAGCAGAGGGCCCTAACCCAGACTCTGGGTTAGAGAAGGCTTCCGGGTACAACTGGCATTGGAGCCAAGACCAGAGGGCAAGGAGGAGCCGGCCAGTGATAGGAGTGTGGAATAGGGAAAAAGAGCTCCAGGCAGGAAGAATAGCATGTGCAAAGGCCCAGAGGTGAGCATGAGCTTGTTCTCCATAGTCCTCTCATTACTGGGTTTAAAGAGATTTCTCCCTCCAGTGGCTATCTACCCCTTCCCAGGAGTATCTGGGCTTTAAATATCCCAGCCCAATCTCTGGACTCAGATACTCAGCCATCAGCATCTGCACTAGTTAGCTTGGGCTGCTGTAACAAAATACCATAGGCGGGGGGCGGGGGCGGGGTTTACACGATAGATATTTATTTCTCACAGCTCTAGAGGCTGGGAAGTCCAAGATCAAGGTGCCAGCCAATTAGATCCCTCATGAGGGCTCTCTTCCTGGCTTGCAAACTGCCACCTTGCTCCACAATGGCAGGGAGAGAGAGAGAGTGGTCACTCTCCCTTCCTCATCTTATAAAGCCACTAATATCATCTTGAGGGCCCCACTCTCATGATCTCATCTAACCCTAATTACCTCCCAAAGGCCCTATTATGTTAAGGTATTTGTGGGGAAATAATTCCGTCCATAGCAGCATCTGCCAGAGGACTGAGGGCGGCACCTGACTCCCTACCCAGACCTCCTGGGTCAGACTCCCCAGAGGAGGATCCCAGGAAATCATGTTTTTATTTACCTCCTGGGATTTGGATCCATACACACGACGGAGAGACCCTTCTGGGCAGTCCTCAGTTTCCTTGGGCTCTTTGCAGTTCCTAATCTCTCTCAGACCACCTGGCCAAAACTTTCTCATGCTTCAAAACCTGTCCCAGGCTCCACCTCCTCTGGGGAGGCTTCCTTCACCCTTCCCCAGTCCCCAGTGTCAGACCTTCCTGCCACTGGCTCATTTCTGAGTCCTGCTCTGGTTTCTCTGGCAGAAGTGTTATTGATCGCTCACACAGTGGCTCTTGAACAATGTGTTGTAATTATTTGTTTAGATGTCTGGATCTCTGAGACAGACATACACCTGTATGAGCCCAGAAGTCAATATAGGGCCTAGTGCCTAGTAGGCCCTCTGTAAAAGGTTCTGGATGGATAGAAGATGAAAAGATGGAAAGAAAATTGGAAAGAGGGGAAAGGATAGAAGGAGGGATGGGAAACAGATGAGGGAGGGATGGGAGGAGGGATGGGAGAATGACTTGGAGGAGAAAGGATAGAAGGAAGGCTGGGAAGAAGATGAAGAGAGGGATGAGAAGAGGGGTGGGAGGAGGGATTAGAAGGAGAGAGGGATGGGAAGAGGGGTGGGTAGCAGATGAGGGGATGGGAAGGGTGGGAGGAGGGGTGGATGGAGGGATGGGAGGAGGGATGGAAAGAAGATGGGGGAGGGATGGGAGTGGGAGGAGGAATGGAGAGATGATGGAGATGGGAAGAAGGGTGGGAGGAGGGATAGGAGGAGGAGTGGGAGGGGGATGGGAGAAGATGGGGGATGGGAGGAGGGATGGGAAGAAGGATGGGAGGAAGGATGGGAAGAAGGATGGGAGAATGACTTGGAGAGAGGATGAGAGGAAGGATGGGAGAAGGAGTAGGAGGGAAAAATAGGAGGAGGAGGAGGAGAGAAAGGCTTGGAGGAGGGATGAGGAGGGATTGGAGAAGACTGAGAGAACAATGGGAGGAGGGATGAAGGATGAATGAATGAATGAATGGGTACGTGATGAGCAGGTGAACACAATCCCTTTGACCACTGTGGCTCTGCCCACCCACACGGGAGCTGCAACTCGCCTTAACTCCAGCGGGCTCACTCAGTTAACCAGGCCTCTGTTTTACTAACACCCTCTTCTGCAGCAGAGGCAATTAGACCAAACGGCTGGAAGCTTCTCCCCAGGCAGCCCCACCTGCCCTGTCCTGTCCCATTAACTTCCAATTCAACAGCCATCCCCGACCTGCAATGTATAATGAAAGACATTCAAAATATATCCAAATGGCATGAGTATTGATTTATTAATGCTGGGGAATGTTGCTCTAATTGAATTGAGATCCAGGAAGTAAGTTAATGTAGCTGACGGTGCTACAGGAATTGAATTACCCCAGGGCCCAGAATTATTACCTTTTCACTCTCTTTGTTGTCAGTGGGATAAATAACAAATCAATTGGCAATTCACCCTGGTGGCAAAAAAAAAAAAAAACAAACCAAAACACACACACACACACACACACACAACCCAGCAACAACAACAAAAAATGTCCACAGAGTCTTAGACACAGAGCTGGGGAATGGGTGTAGGTGAGGGGTGGGGAGCTTCCTGGAGGAGGTGGAGTGGGAAGGGGAGAAGAAAGGAGGGTCTGTCTGCAAGCCCGCCCCTTCTCTAGTCGAGCAGCCAGAGTCCCCTAGAACACCAGCTGCTTAGCCTGGAAGGGCCGCCACCGCTCACTGACCGCATCCCCGGATGCACAGTGAGGGCCAGAGATGGGGAGGGACGTGCCCCGAGTCACTCGGTGAGTCCCAGTGATTCTCACCACTTCCCTGGCCTCAGCTGCTCGCACATTCCCAGGTCATGAGCTCTCTTTCTAAAGCCTCCTCCAATGCCTGAGCTGGTCCCCCTGCTCCCTCCTGCCTCAGGTGACTCCACCCGAGGGTCCTCTGAGGCCCGAGCTGCCCACTGGGCGCAAGTCTTTGAGCGTCGGATGTTGAGGGCTGAACGTTCACTTGGCCATTGAGAAACTTGTGCTAGGATTCTGGAAACGTCTCAGAGGATGAAAGACTCTGGTCCGTTCCATCATGAAGAAGAATCTCAGGAGTGAGGCCAGGAGACTGTGATTTCAGTTAGCATCTTCCTCAAAATCCCTCCCTCCCTCCTGTTTCTCCCGTAGTATCCCCATGTGTCTTGTGGCCTTCTCCCTACCTCTCCTGCAATGGGACACCTTTTGGGGGGATCAACGGTCTCTCCAAAATAAAGGATTGTGGAAGCAGACGTACTTGGCTTGCAAGCCCAGCTCTGTTTGTTTGGTGCGATAGCTTTAGAACTGTAACTTAGAACCCTAAGTCATCGGGTTCCTATCTCTGAGCCTTCGGTTCCCCACCTGTCGAACGGGAGCAGAACTCTTGGGAGCCTCATGAGATAGTGGCTCAGCAGTGCTCCAGAAACCTCGGAGCGGCTGACGACCGCCAGGGGCCTGGCCGGTGTCTGCCAGGGACCACACACTTCTCCCGCCAGACGCCTCCGGCCGTTGGCTGTCCAAACGGGTGTCTGCAGAGCAGCCCGGCTGGCCATGTTCTGGTCAAGGAAGAGAAAGGCTGAGTTAATTAAATCAACAGCTAACGGTGCAGGTTACCCACAAAAGTGAACTTTAGTGCCCCTAAAACCACTGACCAAAGGAGGGCTGGGAAAAAAATGAAACCACAGTTGGAGTAAAATGGAAAAAGAACTCATCAGCTCTACATCACTCCAGCCGGCCACAGGTATCAGAATATTAATTGGTCTTTGACTCGATTTGGCTGTGGGAGTCAGGGCAGGCTGTGGCTTCGGGCAGCCCAGCTGAGAGCCATGGGCTGGCTGCGGGGCATGCTGGGAGCGCGGCCCGGGCTGGGGGAGGGGGGCCGGCCGTGCACCTGCTGGGCGCCGGGCTGACGAGGGGGGCGAGTGTGAGGGAGTGTGGGAGCGGGCGCGGGTGCCCTTGCGGGTGTGAAGATTCGGGGGCGTGTCGTGTGGCGAGCGAGCCCGGTGACGCGCAGTGTCACATGAGAAGGGAGCTGGGGCTGGGCTCGGCCCCTGAGAAGCCGGTGATCTGCTCCTCACAGCAGCCCCAGCAGGGAGGTGACTCCACGAAGGCGGTGGCGGAGGCTCACAGCTAAGCTCTCACCAGCTCACTCGGTCACCCGCAGTGGCAGTAAGGACCGCAGAGATAATGACAAAGTTCGCTCCCGCCCGGGAAGTGACCGGGTGGACTCAGAGCACGGGGCCCGGCCCAGAGGAGGCACTGGAAGAGTCCCCTCCCTGCCCGGCCCAGGCGCTGCCCTCCCTGCCAGCAGCACAGGGAGGGTGGGGGGACTTGCTTGAGGTCACACAGCAAGTCAAAACCCAGGGCCCCAAGTTTCCAGTCCTAGTACTCTGCTCTCAAACTTCCGTGCTCCCAGGGGCCATGGGAGGGCATTAGAACCACAGCTCAAGCTGCGAAGTGGCAACTGACAGTGGCTTCAGTGTCCGGGAGGCAAGGGGGAGTGCTGGAGACTGTGACAAACTGGAGAGCCCAGGCCTGGTCCCAGGGGACAGCCGCTCCTCAGCACGGAGCAGGAACGTGGGCCCATGTTGCCGGAGCACCTGCTTTTGCAAGCCAGCCTGGGAGTGTGGCCTTGATGTGACGTTTTACAATCTCTACAGCAACAGGCCGCACTGGCCGCCTGTGGGCCGCAGGTGGTGACTCTAGGGCTGTCTCTGGCCCTTGGTGGCGGAACTGTGGGAGAAGATGCAAGGCTTGAGACACCTGTTGGCTTATTGCATTCATTCACTTCTTCACTCCACTCTTTCACCCTTCTGTCTGGGCTTTGCTGTCTGTCTGCTTTTTCCCCCGTGGGGTTCTGGCTTCCCTCTGGAGAATGAGCCTGTCTGAACTCCCCAACATCCCAGCAGCCGGGATGGGGGCAAGGAAGAATTTCAAAGAACATAGGAGCCCGCTGGTGCCTCTCTTGGAATCTTCCTGGACCAGGGGCAAGGCTTCCTTGGCATGGCAGAGAGTGGTGCTGAGCTGCAGAGCCCATATCAGACAGACCCAATCCCTAGTCCTGCTCCTGTTCCTTTCCTAGGGACTAAAATTTGGGGTCACACGGGCCGAGGCTGGAATCCTGACTCTGCCACTGACGAACTCGGACCTTGAGCCAGTGGCCATCCCTCTCTGGGGCTTAGTGAAGAAGATCCTGCAGATACCCGGTCGTGTCCCATTGGCACTCACTCCTTCACACTCAGGGACGCTCACTGAAACTCTGCGACTCTGCCTGAGGACTTTTCCCAGCCGCGTGAGAGAGACAGGTGCTCGTGGGCCAGGTGGACAGCATGGAGCATGATGCCCTCAGAAGCATACCTTATAATAATGACACGTAGGGTGTTGGGGGACAAATATCCCAGCTCCTTCACCCTCTGGTTGGGATAATTCTTTTTTTAAAGATTTATTTATTTATTACAGAGAGAGAGAGAGAGAGGATGCAGGGGGAGGAGGAGCAGAGAGAGAGGGAATCTCAAGCAGACACCCTGTTGAGCGGGGAGCCCGATGTGGGGCTCAGTCTCTTGACCCCAAGATCACGACCTGAGACTAAAACCAAGAGTTGGACGCTCAACCAACTGAGCCACCCAGGCGCCCCTCTGGTTGGGATAATTCTGAGGCATATTCTATACTGTCTCCCAAATTTCCCAAGGGGATCAAGCTCCAGTTGCTCAGGGGGTAATTTGCTTGGTGACTAAAGCTTTCACGTCTCTCTTCCCTCCCCTTCTCATTTCCCTTCTTCCTCACCAGTGTCTCCTGGTCTCTTCTGAGTAGACTACTCACAGTAAGCCTGTGTCTCATGGTCTGCTTCTGGGGGAAACCCAACCTAAGAACCTCAGTTTACTCAGCTGTCAAATGGGTACATTTAATATCTCCTCAGAAATGCTGTGAGGGTAAACAAGTTACTGCCTACATAAATGCCCAGGAGCTGCTGGGCACACTGAAAACCTTCCCTCATTAGGTGGTAGCTTGTATTATTTTTGATATTGTTGTGATATTGGAGCTGACCCCCCAGTCCCAAGGCCAAGTCCATTAGGGCAGCTTTGAGGTGGGAGCCTGGCTACCCCAGGAGGGCCTCAGGGGCTGACCGAGGGCTCGGGGTGGAAGGGCAGGGAAGACTGCCCTCCTCTGTGGTGAGGATGGTGGAGTCTGTGTAGCAAAGAGGGTTGGGCCCCAGGGGAGCCCATCAGCACCACCCCTGCCCCCAGAGCTCGGAGCTGTTAGTGAAAATGGTGCTAATGGGGCTGGGCCCAGCTGTCACCGGGAGGGGGAAGGGGCCTGAGGGAGGGGCAGGTGCGGGATGGCTGAAGAGGGTCCTGCAGCCTGGCCCGCCCAGGGCTGCCCAGGGCCCCAGAGGCAGAGTCTCCTTAACTCAGCACAGGAGGCTTCGGGGGCGGGGGCGGGGGTGTGTGGCTGGGGTGCCCCAAGCTGTCTCCCTAGACAATCAAATACAGGTCTTGTACCTGCCCAGATTCTAGTGGGTTCTTGAGCCAGGACATTGGGCAAGACACTTCTCTACTCTGAACCTGTTTCCTCATCTTTAAAATGGAACTAGTGATAATACTGACTTTCTTGGATTATTTTGAAGATTCAACTTCAAAATAAAATTAAATTGGGCCACAGAAGGGTGAGTAAGTTCCCCTCCCTGAGAAAGGGCCTGGCCTCCTCTCCCTGCCCAGGCCTCTGCTCGGCGCTCTCTCTCTGGCCGTGCCATAGTCTGGAGGCTGGAGGTGGAGACCAACGTCTTCTCTGACTTGTCTGCCTTTGGTCTCAAACCTCATGTAAGTCCCAGGGGCTGCGGTCACCGCGAAGTCTTTGTGTCCAGAGGGCTGTTGCCCCAGGGATAAAGGGCGGAGGGTCCCCCCGCTCCACCCCGGAGCGGGAAGGAGTGAGGTTCTAAGTGAGTCTCTGGCCCTCGGTCAGTGTAGTTTCCTGTCGCACACCTCCCTCCCGGGACAGCTGCCCTGGATTTGGGTCTCCAAGTTCCCGCAGCCAGAATCACGCTCTCCTGCTTCACACCCACCTTGCGTGACGATCCTTAATCTAGCACTCGACAGTTTGCAAAACCCCTTGTGTATTCCGCTCCCCCAGGGGCTTCTCAGAGTCGGCCCCTGAGGTTCCAGGCTGCCATTAGGATTCCCATTTTGAAGTTCAGCCAACTGAGCCGGGCCAGGACTAGGGTGAGGCAGGCCAGGGGTCCAGGGCTAACCTGTGCTTGCGGGAGCCTGAGAGTGAGTGCCCTGGCTTGGCCCACCCTGGTGCTGGGCCTGAAAATGAGGCCGGAGGGGCAGAGCGGGCCACTGATGGGGGTCCCCCCTGACCCTTGTGCTGGGCTGTTTCCTCTCTACCACAGC
>NC_138372.1:17337509-17352591 GCF_054177405.1 Leptonychotes weddellii | reverse complement strand
GCGTGATTCTAGTGACTTTCTGGAAGGAGGGGACTGCCCTGCGTGGGGGTGGGTATCAGTGTCCTTGGAACTGTGAGGGCAGGAGGCCTCCAAGGGGCAGGACTCTTTGGCCGAGTCTGGTGAAAATAAAAAAGGCACAAACCTCAAGACCTGGCCATCCCACTTCTAGAAATATCTGCTGGCACTTCCTACCTGCCAGGCAGTTTTAAGTGCTTTATATATATTAACTCATTGAATGACAAGGGCCCTCTTAGGTAAGGGCACTGTTGTTATCCCCATTTTCCAGATGAGGGCACTGAGTCCCCAGAGAGACTGACCCGTGCAAGCCGCCTTCTGCTCAGGTGCTCCTGGCTGCCATGAGGTTCTTCCTCCACCTTCAGAAACATTAGCCTGGGGGTGATGAGACATACTGGAGAGTTCATGGAAGCTTTGCTTGTAGGAGCAACACAGCCAAGAGGGAGCCACGTCACTGCCCGCTGACGAGAGCCACACACGCTCCAGAACAATCCACCAATCCCTCCGACGCTGAAAAAGAATGAGGTCAAACTGTATGCTTTATATTGAGACAATCTATTAACTGAAAAAAGTAATTTGCTGCTGTGTGCCTGAGCCCATATTTAGAAGGGAAAGAACGGAACCGCACACATCTCACTAAGTCTTGGAAGAGCTGGAAGGGTCCAGACCAAACTGCTGCTGTGACGAGGCCGCTTCTCAGAGCAAGGGTGGGGGTGGGGTAGAGAACCAGCTTAGGCCAGAGTAGGAAACTGTTGCAACGAGCGTGGGTTATTTTTGTAATTGCACAGGAAACATGTTTTTTGAAAGAAAAGATAGGAAAGAACCTTCTAAAGGTGTCCTGGGAGCCCCTCCTCAAGTTTTGGCTCTCAGACCCTTGTGGGGAGGCCTCCACCTGCACGGACTGGCCGACTCAGGTCCGTCCCTACCCAGAGGGAGAGGCAAAGGTGTTGCGAGGGGAACTCCCTGCTTTCTATCTTGCTCTGTGTCCCCTCCAGGCTGCGACCCCCTCTGGGGGTCAAGGGCAGTGGGCCAGGAGCCAGGCTCTACCTGGGAGCACCCTCCTCCCCACCCCCCAGGCCCTCTCCTCCCTGACTCCGACCACTTGTTCGAGTTTCAGGCCTGTTTTTTTTCTTTGGTCTCAGTTGTCTCACCTCCAAAATGGGAATAATGTCCTTCCCAAGCTTGGTCTGGGGATGAAATGAAATGCATTTTGGGAACTGTCAAGTAGGGCAAGATTTGAGGGATTATAATTTTTCTTTACTAGTGACCTTTTGGATCTAAGAGATCTGGATTCGAATTCTAGTTCCACCACTGACCAGCTGTGGACAAGACGGTGAACCTCTGACCTCAGTTTCTTCACCTGCAAAATAGAAACAAAAGTAGATTGTTCACAGGGTTGCCGTAGAAATTCAAGGGGGGAATTTAGGAAGGCATTCAACATGGTCCCTGGCACGCGGCAAGGGCTCCCTAAATGGTTGTCATGGTGAGGAAGAAGGTGCCAGGGGCCGCCAAGGGGTGCTGGGGCTCGGCGAGGCCTGAGCGGGGATTACGGGGTGTGACGGCAAATGAAGGCCCAGGAGAAGGGCGACCACTCAGGAAGTTGGGCCTTCTTTCTGTCGTGACTTCAAGAAGGGGAACCAGGGCTGGGGTTTGGCAGGAGGAGTGTGGCCACCATGGTGAGTCCCACAGCCCAGCCTGGGGGCTGCGCTCCCACCACATGCTGGCCAGGCCGCCAGGGAATGGAGAAGTAAGAGCCGTCTCCAGGGGAGGGCCAGACAGGCCAACCGAGCATGGAAAAACCCTCTGGTCGGAGTGGCCTGGGGGATGGAAAGCGCCGGCCCCAGGCCTGGCGACCTGTATTCCTACAGCCCCGGGTCCCAGGCTTTCCCAGCGCGGATCCACCAGGTCAGCCAAAGCCAGTCTGCTGGTCTGGCCTTGCCACAGCTCCTTCGTGTCCCTGGAGTGAAGCCTCATGCAGCTCCTTTCCCTGACCTTCCTAGCCTGCGTGGGTCTGACTTCAGCTTGCCCTCAGCCTTCGTGGTGTGGCCTGAGGGGCGGCGGGGGACTCAGTCTGGGCCTGGAACTCTCCCGGGCTGCTGAAGGGGCCGCCCTAGCTCCTCCAGCTTTGTCCCAAATCCTCAGGAGGACTCTCCCCTGGCTGGATCTGCACCAGCTCCTGGGACAGAACGGGCACGCTCCCTCCGTGGAGATGGAGACTTCTCAGGGTGCAGAGAAGCTCAGCCAGAGTCCCAGGCACAGCCCGGCGGGGACTGGGTCACCACCATGGTGGCCACAGTCATGTACTGTTCAGCTCACCTTCGGGAGATCCTGCCGTGGGGGGCCCAGTGGCCGAGCGCCACATCTCCAAATCCACCACCAGCCAGGCCACATCTATCCAATCCCTGAGCCTGGCGGAGGTGTCCGACCTGTTTCCTGCTCTGGAGGCCCTTCCTGCCCTGTTGTCCTTCCCAGGCATTTCCCCTAAGCAACCTCTTGCGTGTCCAATCCCACCCTGACGTCTTCTTATCAGAGGGCCAAATAACACACTCATTTTACAGATGGGAAAACTGAGGCTTAGGAGTGGGAAGTGACCTTACCCAAAGTCACACAGCATATTATGGCCAGAGCCAGTTCGGAGACTTCTTCCTTCCATCACTTCCTCCCCTGCTTCACTCCCTGGATCCAGTGTGGAAGTCCAAAACCAGGACAGCCTCTGTCTCATGGAAAGCAAGGCTGACTCTGGAGGTATCTGAGCTGGGAGAGGTGTGGCCTGGGGCTAGGGCAGGCTGAGAGGCCTCCTGCCCGGGGGCGGTGCTGGCTGCCTGGGGTCCTGCTGGGATCCCCGTGCAGGGTTCTCTCTGGGGAGCAGGACAGCAGCCTGGCTTTTAAAGCCACACAACATCATTAAGTCTGTGATGGAGCCCAGGCCCTAATGGCTTCTCCACGACTCTCTGTCGCCATTCCCCACTTCTGGGGAGGGCGGGTGAGGGGCTGGGAGATGGCTGCGTGGGGTGGGGGGGAAGCACTCTGGGGACTCTGATCTTGGACTTGGCCGCCCTCTGTGAAGGGGCTCCATCTGACCAACTCCACGTTTCACTCTCGAGGCATCAAGGTTTGACTGGGCAGGGCCTGGTACAGCCTGTGTGTCCTCTACAGAGGGAAACCAAGGCCCAAGGGGGGGTGGTCACAGGACGTGCTCAAGTCCACAGCTGAAGCAGCATAGAAGTTTCCTCACTGCCTTGCCCCTTTCAGTGCTGCCTCCCTCCAAGCCCACCCCATCCGTCACGGCATCTGATTTCCTCTCACGCCTCTGTCACACGCAGACACACCACCCTTATTGCCCCTGGAAGGAGGCAAGGTTGCTGCCTCTCTCAGGAAGAAGAAAATCCAGGAGACTCATTCCCATTGGCATGGTTTTGCCCGTCTAGATTCCTCATTTCAACAGCGGGTTTGTATTTATCACAAAAGCACATGCCTTATTATATGCCATATATCATTTTACCCGTCAGGCCTCAGATAAACCGCAAGCTCATCAGTGTGGCCTGTGAGGCCTTGTGAGGCTGGCCCGGCCCCCATCTTTGACCTCCCGCCCTGCAGCCGCTCTGACCTGGGTCTCTGTGCTCTGGGCCTCCAGCCACCTTCCCCCTGCAGGGCTTTAGCTGGTCCCCCCCGCTGCCGCCCTCTCCTCCTCACGCCTTCCCTTCCCACTCACTCCTCAGACCTCGGCTCGGGGCCATGCCTGATGGGGTGAGGCCCCTGGTATAAGCGCTCCTGCCACCCAATCCTGCTCATCCCCTTAAAAAGACATAAATATATTTGGGGTTCTTTGTTTTGTGTGCCTGTCTCCCCTGCTCTATAGCAGGTTCCTACGGCAGGGACATAGCGCATGATGTAGAAGGGAGGGAGGGAGGAAGGAAGGAAGGAAGGAAGGAAGGGAGGAAGGGAAGGAGGGAAGGAAGGGAGGGAGGGAAGGAGGGAAGGAAGGGAGTAAGGGAGGCAGGAAGGAAGGGAGGGAGGGAGGAGGGAAGGAAGGAAGGAAGGAAGGGAGAAAGGAAGGAAGGGAGGGAGGAAGGGAGCAAGGAGGGAAGGAAGGAAGGGAGGGAAGGAGGGAAGGAAGGGAAGGAAGCTGAAGTTCCAAAGTTGACTTTGAGCTTCCCAGCCACCAAGGCAAAAAGGAGATATGGTCGGTTACGTCGGTGTCGGTGTGGGAAAGGAGGAAGCCCACCAGTTCCTCAGGGGAAGTCCAGCTCTCTGTGGGGAGGGTTGCTGAGTGATGGGGCAGCTGGTGCCTTCAGCATCCTTCCATGGATGCCCTCACGGATTTCCCAAGGCAACTGCTCACGCCAGCTGTGGACGAACGCTGGGAAGGAGACAGCTCAGAGCAGTTGGGAGGTGGCGTTTCTGCAGAGGACTACGCAACGGGCCGCGACCCGCCCAGAGGAGCTGGTGACAGGGCGTCCCCACCCTTGTGCACGGACACTGCAAAGTGCTCAGTCCCTGGGATCCGTGTTGTCAAACCAACCCCGGGGCCTGTTTCCTGGCCTGGTCTTAGTGAAGCTTGGCTCTCAGAAGATTCTAGGCTGTGCTCCAAGCAGACACCTTGCCAGTGCTCTGGCCTGGGAGAGAGGCCACCCTGGCTGCAGGGGGCGTGGAGTGTGGTGGTGGAGGGTGGGCCTCGCCTGCACTCCTGTCCCATTTTCCACCAGTTACCTCACCTCACAGTGCCTACGATTCTTCCTTTGTAAAATGGGGATTGTCTTAGCGCTGCCTTCAGAAGGATGTTGGCAGAATGAAACAAGGCAGTGTCCAGCAGCCATCAGCACCTGCTAGCCTCATGATTAGAGGGGCCTAGAGCCAAAGCCAGAAGGCTCTCACCAAAGAGTCAGAGACTTAGTGAAAGGGGTATTTGTGTGGGGAATGAAAGGCTGGGGTACATCTCTCATGGTGGAATCTAGGGATCGTCCTTCCTCAGCACTTCCATAGCGCACCATGTGCTCTGTCCTTGGTTTCCTGGAAAGGGAGTAAACTGAGGCACAGAAACACAGCCCACACACGCCAAGAATGTGTCTATGCTGGGAGATTGGTGTGGGGGGAGATTGGATGCACCCATCTAAGAAAAGAAGGATCCTAGGTCCTTCAGGCCAAGTGTCCAGGTTCTGATACACACGGAGGGTCTCAAGCTGTCCTGGGGAGTGAGGGATAGGGTGGGAGGCCGGGAAGGGGCTCCAGCCATGGATTGAGCAGGAGGGAAGAATTTGGATCCCAGACCGGGGGGATGGAGGGCATTCCGGGTGTGGGATGGCATGGAAACCATCACTGCTGGCAAGAGGCCCTGTCCAGGCAGAGCACTGTCACGCACCCCTATAGTCTCAACCTCTTGAGTCCCCACGGCAGCCCTAGAGTCAGTGTTCTAATCTCCATTTTACATAGAGGAAACTGAGGCACAGGGAGGCTAAGGAACTTGCCCAAAGCCACAAAGCTAGAGCTGTAGTCCGCTTGGGCTGCTATAACAAAATTACCACAGGCAGGGTATTTTGCAATAGAAGCAATAGATATGTATTTCTCACAGTCCTGGAGGCTGGAAATCCGAGATCAAGGTGGCGGCAAGGTGAGTCCGTTCTGAGGCCTGTTCTCTTGCCTTGCAGGCAGTTACCTTCTCGAGTGTGCTCACATGACCTCTTTGTGCGTGCATGGAGAGAGAGCGAATGAGCTTTCTGGTGTCGCCTCTCGTAAGGGCACTAATCCTCCTGGATTAGGGCCCAACCTTACGGCCTCATTTAGCCTCAGTTACTTCCTTAGAGGCCCAGTCTCTAAATACAACCGCACCGGGGATTAGGGCTTCGACAAACGGATTTGGGGGTGGGGGACACAGACATTCCGTCCATACAGCTAGGAAGGGACCAAGTTGAGAGCTGAACCCAGGTCACATGTCCAGTCCGCAGCCCTGGCCCTGAAACGCACATGTCAGAGGGGATGCCGCTGGGGTTCAAGGGCTGCAGCTGGGGTCCAGCCGGAGGCAGGGAAAGCAGGCAACGGCAGCCATGGAGAGGCAGGAGTGGAAAGAGGAGCTTCCCTGGGAAGGTCAGGGATTGACGGAGGGTGTGGGGAGTAGATCTGGCCAGGGCGAGAAGCTCATTAGCAGGAGACCCAGCTGGCCCGCTGCTCCAGACCATGAACTTGGCAAAGGGCAGCCATCCAGGGACAGAGGGTGGCCTGTCCATGCAGAAGGGGCTCCCAAGGAGGCCCCGGTCAGATCAATGTGGGCAGCCAGGTCGATGAGAGCTCAGCAGGCCCTAGGGACCAGACCTTGGCTGCAGAGCTGGGGAATAGAGGCACTGCTGCCGCGAGGGGCCGCGTGCTAAGCACTTCCCTCCCGCCGTGCTCACTGAAGAGGAACTCGATCAAGCCCAGTGCCTTCTGCGTTCCTCAAAACCCCCCTTCAAAGCTGCTCTTGTCCTCATTTCACAGATGAAGAAACTGAGGTGCAGAGAAATTGAACTTGCCTGTGTTGGGCAATCATTCAAACGCAGAAGCCTGACTCCTAGACTTTTTTTTTTTTTTTTAAAGATTTTATTTATTTGACAGAGAGAGACAGAGACAGCAGGAACACAAGCGGTGGGGGTGGGAGAGGGAGAGCAGTCTTCTCGCGGAGTAGGGAGCCTGATGCGGGGCTCGATCCCAGGACCCCGGGATCATGACCTGAGCCGAAGGCAGACGCTTAACGACTGAGCCACCCAGGCACCCCCAGACTCCTAGACTCTTTTTTTTTTTTTTAAGATTTTTATTTATTTATTTAACAGAGATAGAGAGAGAGCACAAGTAGGCAGAGTGGCAAGCAGAGGGAGAGGGAGAAGCAGGCTCTCCGCTGAGCAGGGAGCCCGATGCGGGACTCGATCCCAGGACCCTGGGATCATGACCTGAGCCAAAGGCAACCGCCCAACCGATCGAGCCACCCAGGTACCCTGGACTCCTAGACTCTTGATAATGCTTTTTTCCAGAACTATCTCTCCTTGGCCCGGTTCTCAGTGCCTCCTTCCCTTGCTACTAGCTTCCCTGTCCACCTAGCTTTGGTGGACAGACTGGCAGGTGGTCTTTGCCCCTCTCATTTGTCAGTCTCTGGTTTGGTCCTGAGTGAATGGCAGGTGGAGGTGAGTGGGGAGGAGCGGGAAAGCAGAACTGAGCTCCGTGGGGCAGCTGAGCAAACTGGCTGGAAGCCAGGGTGGATGGGATGGGGCCACTGTCGTGTGTGGTCATCTGCATCCGCTGCCATCTCTGTGTCCCCTTGACCAAGCCAATGAGGCCGGCATGGGACAGTATGGCCTCTCTCAAGGCACTAGAACCCGGAGCCCCATATTGGAGGGGGCGGGTACCTGCATTGTAGATTGTGGTACACCTACTGTGTGCCGGGCACAGCTTTAGATATATAGGATTTGACAACAAGTCCAAACAGGGCAGTCCCTACTTGCATGGGGTTTACAGGCACTCAGGGAAGTCCGACACTCATCACCTAATCACATACAACAAGGTGAGATAGCCCCTGAGACCAGCATCATGAACATGGCATGAGACAGTGGAATGGGGCTGGCCGGGGGTTGGGGGTGTGACCTGGGAAAGTTGGTCAGGGAAGGCCTTCCCAAGGAAGTGGCAATTGAGTTGTGGTTTTCAGTATGAACAGGTTAAGAAGGAAAAGGAAGCGGGCACCACCTGTGCAAAGGCCCTGTGGTGGGAGAGGACAAGAAGGATACAAGTGCCTGAAGGAAGATGGCCAGAGAGCAGGAGCACGCAGAAGAGGGTCGTGGTTTGGGGAGGTGGTTGGACATCTAGGCCAGAGGACCTGGGGCCTTGGGGTCCTGTGGAAGACCTGTAAAAAGACTTCCCTAAGAGTTGTGGGATGTCGGTGAAGGGCGTGACCACAATACCATGATTTTGTGGCTTCTAGAATGCACATTTCACCTTTAATGTCTCTGAAATTGAGATGAACTTTGTAATCTATAGTTTGTCTTAGTTTACCTGGCAATACTTTTCTTCACAATGCATGAAACCATGGTGTGTCTTAAAATTGATTGAAGATGTCTTCCACCAGGGGAAATACAGTATATAGATGAGAGTGACAGCACCCCAATGGAAGAGGTAAGGAGCCTGGGATCCCACCACTCAGCCCCCTCACCCCTACGGGAGTCTCTGCCACTCCCAAGACTCCAGAGAACACAGCTAGGTTAGACATTAAGGGTCTTGAGTGCGCAGACTTACTCATGATCCATATACTTGGGCCCCACCCCAGACAGGCCGAATCAGACTCTCTGGGGTGACTCAGGAATCCACTTCTCAGAGCCAGCTTGGGTGCTGCTGGCCTATTTAGTCTCCAAGGCCCTGGCCTTGACTGTCCAGGATTCTGTTTCTAGAACATGAGTTTTAATGTGGTTAGGATATTACAGACTGTAAAGAGCACCCTGGCCCTGCATACAGTAGGCCGGTTGCCGGGGTGGCAGACATGCACAAAAATGGCCTGAGGTTGTTTCCCCACATCCCGTGGGAACAGAGGTCCTAGGAGCTTCCACAGCTACCCTTCTCTGACTGCTTTTTTCCTGCCGGGCAATCTATCCTGCGAAGTTTTCTGGGGGCAAAGGAAAGGTCATTTGTCCCCCGACCCTGGCCCCCACCCCTCTGTCTTTATCTTTACCCCTCTTCCTCCCCCCACTACACACACTGTTTTGAGGGCAGTAGCTGTTGGCTGGGTGGTAGCTAATGTGGGTCACAAAAGTCACCCAAGTGACGAGGATCAATAGTAGATTCAATTTTCCTGCTTCAATTTTAGAGCTTTTTAGCTTCACATCGGTTTGACTCAACTGGACAGAAAAGCAGCTGAGTGGCCGCCCGGGCCCCAGAGACCTTGCTTGGGAGCACCCCCCACCTTTTCCGATTGGCCTTTGAGTCCCGCCAGGGCCACACAGGGGGCCTGTATCAGGTGTCTACACTGCTGGAGGAAGAATGGCAAGGGGTGGCTGGGCCAAGGGCGTGTGGAAGGAACAGGATGGAGGCTGCTTCCCGCCTCGCCCCAAATCAGGGCTGTGGTCACTGTGGGCAGTGCAACTCTGTAAACGTGCTGGCTAAATGCGGGCAAAGGAGCTCACTTGTTTATTTTTAGTCCCTGGAGCCTTTCTGAGTCTCTGGCAGGCTAACAGTTCTGCTGCTCAGAGGAGGCAGGGTTATGGATATGGGTGGGGTGGGAGATCTGGCCTTACATTCTGACCACCCTCTCTGCAACACACACACACTCACCTAATGGTCCCCAGCCCCTCAGACTTCAGACCTGAGAAGGAAGGCACAGAGACGTGTATGGAAGGCTGTTCATTTCAGCGATAGCAAAGGCCTGGAAAAAACTCAGAGGTCCATCAGAGGAGGGAATGGTGGGTGTGTTATGGCATATCTATGCAATGGAGTCATATTTAGCGGTGGAAGAATCAAGTAACATCAAAATGCACTCATCTGGAGAAATCTCTGAGACAGACTGCTAAATGGAAAAGCTAATTATAGAGCAGTGTAAATCGCGCAATTCCGCTTTGTTAGAAAATGTGTGTGTGCTTGAATGAGCATATACCTTCTACACAGTTTTGTCTCAATATTCTTAGGAAAAGGATACGAAAGACACCATATTTGGGGATTTTCCTTTTTAATTTACATAGCTAAGAAAAAAAGCTATGGCATATGGATGATTTAGCCTTTTTGTTTTGTTTTGTTTTCAGTATAAAATTTGCAACGGTTAACAATTATGATGATAGATCTGTATATACAAATACGGAAAGATATTCACACTGCTTTTTAAAAAGGCAATTTAGGGAAAAGCAGATATAACATGGTCCTATTTATGTAAAGTAAATCCTGCATGTGAAGATCTAAATAATATCTATGTAGGTTTCTTAAATGCACAGGAAAGGATCCGTGGAGTAGATATCAGTCTGTTAACAAGGCTCACTCCTGAAAAGGAGCAAGGAATTGCAGGGAGCAGGTGAAGGGAGCGGTCACTCTTAACTCCCAAGGCTTGGGGTGCTTTCAGGACATGGGGACTCTGAGAAGGGGTGATGAGTGGCATATGGAGACAAATGGACAGCAAGGAGGAGTGTGGGTGCCCAGGAGCTTCAGTGATGGTCATGGCCGTCGGGGGAGGGATGCTTGGATCTGACTATTCATATTTGAACTCCATATCTGGGGCCAGCAAAGGAGGGGTGAAGGGAAACTGTGTGGATGTGATGGGTTGGGGAACGATGTGAAGGCTTCTCCAGAGGGCTGGCCCTGCCTGTCCGTGTGGTTGCTGCATAACCAGGGGATCCCCCCACAGGCCTACCTGCCCCCAATTCCTCCTCTCCTTCCAGTCTTTTCTGGCGAGCAGGGGCTGAGGCCAGGGCAGACAGGCGTGGCCTTGGACGCTGGCTCCTGCCCTATAGCACTGACCACAGCAGCCACGTACAGCAACCCGAGGCCTCCACGATGCTGACCTTTCCAGAGCCTTGATAAGGCATTAGTGTCCACACAGAGGCTGGGCCTGGCCTTCAGCCAATCTGGTCACTCCTGAGTCCCTAGGGCCTCCTGATTGCCCCTAAACCCACTGAATAAATGAATAATAGAGATGAGATGAGTAATAGATCTGCTGGTGGCCTGGGGAATTGGAAGCAAACAGAATCCCGAGAGGAAGTTTGGGCTGACTGCCCAGCTCTGAATGGCAGGGTGGGGTGCTGAGTATGCGGGGGTCAAGAGGGGATCCAAATAGCCTTACTCGAGGACTGAGCAGTCCTGGTCTGAGCAGGGCCAGGGGAGTAGGGAGGGGCTCGCAGGGCTGAGTAGGGCGGCACCCAGTCCTGCCACATGCCTGGCCTAGTGCAGCCACTTTGCTGCTCAGGACAGGAATCCACTTCTCAGAGCCAGCTTGGTGTATGATGGGCTGTGTCCAGGGAAACATCAGAGAGGGACCAACAGGGAGTATGGGTATGGGAGACCAATGTATTATAAGAAGCGGGTTTTAATCCTGCCCCCCCCCACTTTCTAGCTGGGTGACATTGGGTTAGTTACTTAACCTTTCTGAGCCTCGATTTCCATCATCAATAAAATGGGGGTAATCACAGTACCTCTCTTATAGGCTTGTTTGGGATTACAATGAGATGTATTTAAAGTGTGTAGTGCAGGCCCAGACATTTATGAAGGGTTGAATAAATAGCAGTAACCATCCCCCCCCCACCCCTTACTCATATTGGTATTATGGGATCAGGGTCTCAGAAATACATGGCCACACAGGGGGCTAGGCTGGGATGACCAAGTTTCATGCTGGGAGGGGACTGGATGGGGACTTTGAAAGTGTCCTCTGAAGAGCCAGTGCCCAGGACATGCTGCCTCCCCCAGGAAGCCCACGGTGCTGTGGGTTTGGATCTGGGCACCACCAACCTCACCCTGGAGCAGGTCTGTGGGAAGCAGCTGGGTGAGGGGGTGAGGGTCAGCCTTGCTCGGGATTGAGGCTGTGATGTTCGAAGCTCCTACTCTAACCTGGGCTGAGGGGCTCAACAGCTCCTTTCCCAAAGAATCTGCTGGGGTGGTGACTTCTGCTCTGAGGGACACCCAACCTGGGCAAAGGTTTCTATCAATATCTCCCTGGTGCCACAGCAGGGGGCTGGGCAGATCAGAGTCGAGCTTTAGCTGCTGCAGCAGAGGTAGGCTAGTGGTGGGAGCCGACATTCTCCAAGGAAGGCCCTGGGTTGGCCCCTTGGAGTCAGTCTTGAAAAACAGGAAGTAAAAAAAAATTAGCCCTCATGTTGACTTCCAGGTGAACGAAGGGGCCTGGGAGGAGCAGGGTAAGGTGTTTGCTCACGTTTGGGCTGGGAAGAAAAGAATTTCTTCTTGATCCTGGGACTTGGCCTCCTTCAAGAAGCCTCTAGGACAGACTGGTCACTTCCTTGAGCCACAGTGTCCCCATTTGTGAAATGAGCTTCATGGTGAAACTGACCTCCCCCGAAGAGAAAGCTCTTAGGACTGTTGAAGTCTCAGTTTCCCCATTTGCAAGCTGTGCTGGGACAATGCATGTAAAGCCTGTAGCTCAGGGCCCGGCCCTTGGTACTAGACTGAGCCCGGATCCTTTTCCTCTATAACAGCGCTTGAGGCAGAGCCGGCGGGGATTGCCCCCACCCCATGCCCCCCATTTGATAGAAGGAAATGAGGCTCAGAGAGACATGGTTTGGAAGGATCACCCAGCAAGGTGTTGGTGCAGCTAGAGGGGTCGCAGAGCCACTGCCCTCTGCCTCCCCCGGTCCTGCCCCATCCCCACCCTCACCTCTGGGGGCTGGTGTCAGCAAAGTCAGGCCCCCCTGAACGCTCCGCAGCGGCCCTAGGGTGCCTGGGAGCCTAGCACCCTCTCTCCCCACTGCTCTAGCCCCCACTGGCTCCCGGCCCCCACTGGACCTGTGGTCTGGGCCAGCTGGACTGCCATGGCTGGTGGTTGAGACCCCAAAGCCACAGTCAGTTGATTGAGGGCCTTGCCATGGCCCCTGCGTGGGCCGGGCTCTGAGATGGGGCAGGAGGGGCTGCGCCAGGCCTCTAGGGAAGCAGTGAGGCTCTGCTCAGCCCTGCCGGTCACCTGGGCAGGAGGTGGGGCCTTTGGGAGCATGGAGAGCAATGGGCCAGATGCCCTTTGCTGCCGGCCACAGTGACAGTGACCAATATTCATGAGGGCTCTGCTCTGCACTGAGCATTCTACTCACGTTCACTTACTTCATCCTCACAATTCTTGGGGGAGCTAATGCCATTCATTCTCCCTACTCTACAGGTGAGGAGACAGAGGTGTGGTTGTGCACCCTGCCCAAGGTCACACAGAGAGGCATGCACAGCCAGCACTTGAACTCAGGCTGCCAGGCTCCAGAGCCCGAGCTTCGGTACCTACTTTAAGGGACGGTGAGGACCCACTAGAGGCCTCTCCTTGGGTGCGCGGAGGCTGCTCCCGGACCAGAGAGAATCAGCGGCCCCCCGAGGCCTATCTCTGTAGGGGGGAGGCCTGAGCTCAGCCCCCACATAGGGCAGTTAGTGTGATGATTACACATCTGGGCTTTGGGGCCAAATGGCACGGGGCTGGCCGGTGGTTGTCCCCTCCGCTGCGGGAGGTGGGATAGGCCTCCTTATGTTTGCTTAGGGGCACAGTGAGAATAACCCAAACAGCTTCCACGTATCGAGTGAGTACTATGTGCCCGACACTGCTTGAGTCGGACATAGCAGTAAGTGGACGGGCCTAAAATCCCTGCCCTCAAGAGGAAACTGAGGCACAGCAAGGAGGGGAGAGCTTGCTAAGAAAAATCTAAATGTTCTTGTCGCTTTTTTGTTCTGGGAAGGTGGGAGCAGGAGATGCCCTCCCCAGAGGTCCAAGGCCAGAACGCCAGTAGACCTGTCTGGGGGTCTAGAAGCCTGGAGCCCGCATCTGCCGGACCCTCCTGGCTGACAGAGGCCACCCCCCACCCTGGGCCTGCTAGACTTGACTCTTCCCTCCTCATGTCCCCATTCCTCCTGCCCCTCCTCACTCTCCTCCCTCCTCTTTCTTTCTTTCTTTCTTTCTTTCTTTCTTTCTTTCTTTCTTTCTTTCTTTCTTTCTTTCTTTCTCTTTCTTTTTTCTTTTTTTTCTTTCTTCCTTTCTTTCTTTTTCTTTCTTTCTTCTTTCTTTCTTTCTTTCTTTCTTTCTCTCTTTACTTCTTTCCACAGTTGTGAACCACCACCACAATCAAGATAGAGAACATTCCCATCACCTCCCAAAACTTGCCTCACACCCTTTGTGGTCAGTCAGATCCTTCTTCTTACCCCCTGGCCATTGGCAATCATTGATCTGCTTTCTGTCACTGTAGCTTGGTTTTCTCTAGAATTTCATATATGTTGAATTATACACTGTGTGCTCTTTTATGTCTGGCCTTTTCACTTAATATAATGCCTGTTTAGGTCTATAATTCATTTTGAGCTTACTTTTCCATCTGGCGTGAGGTGAGGTTGGCAGTTTTTGTAGTTGTGTTGCTGTTTTGCATACGGAGTGCAGAGCTGCAAACTACAGAGGCCTTTTCCCAGGCCTTGAAACACAGTGGAGTTTGCCCTGTTGGATTTTGAAATTGCTTTGGACTGGGGACTGGTTTTTTTTCTTTCATTTTCTCCCTTTTCGAATGGGAATGTCTACAACCTGAACCCTGTGCCTGCCCCACCTTTGTCTTTGGGAGGCAAAGAACTTGTTTCTGGTTTCACAGATCCACAGGTGGAGTGGGGCGATGGCACGTTGAAGATGGAGGAAGGTGCTCTAAGGTGGCTGCTAGACTCTGAAAAAGGCAGAGAAATTGGTTCCCCCTCCAGAAAGGAACACGGTCTTGCCAACATGTTGGCTTTAGCCCAGGGAAACTGATTTCAGACTTCTGACTTCCAGAACTGTAGGAGAAGGAGCTTGTGTTGTTCACGGCCACTGCATTTATGGTAATTTGTTATATCAGCAATAGGAAACTAATACACTAACACAGCTTTGAAGAATAAAGAAGAACTTGTCTTTTCAGATACCATGACTTATTATAAAGCTATAGCAATTAAGGGAATGTAGTTAAACAGTGAAAGAGAGAGCCTATAAATATATCCACTTATAAATAAGGGCATCTCCTGCTCCCATCTTCCCAGAACAAAAAAGCGACAAGAACATTTAGATTTTTCTTAGCAAGCCATCGTGCCTCTCAGCATACAGCAGAAATCAGCATTTGCAGAGTGACCTAGTTATGAAAGAAATGGTGCTAGGTCAACTGGCTACCCAGATAGAAAAGGTAAAATGAGATCCCTACCTCACACCAAATATCAACATACATTTCAGAAGACTGAAAGCCCGGGCGCCTGGGTGGCTCAGTTGGTTAAGCGACTGCCTTCGGCTCAGGTCATGATCCTGGAGTCCCTGGATCGAGTCCCGCATCGGGCTCCCTGCTCGGCGGGGAGTCTGCTTCTCCCTCTGACCCTCCTCCCTCTCATGCTCTCTGTCTCTCATTCTCTCTCACACAAATAAATAAATAAAATCTTTAAAAAAAAAAAA